>NC_056726.1:1334063609-1334308609 GCF_019279795.1 Protopterus annectens
TGTAGAAGGATATTCTAACCACCTTGTCATTATGGGTATCAAAGGAGAGATTGCTATCTACTGTTGTTTCCGGATCCCGTATTACCTTTTTTGTATGTAGGGGACTAGCACCTATGTGGTAGTCTGTGGGTAATTAGTTATATCCAAAGGGGATGACTATGCACTTTTAGGCATTCAGCTTGACGCCATGATATTAACACCAGGTATCCATCTCAGTGCGACCCTTCCAGAGGGTGTCTGTAACAGCTGGGGAAACAATTATGTCCCCTAGTTTGCAGTCGTCCTGCAAACCTTTTCAGCCAAAGCCCTCCTGTGCTTGTCTGTACATCAGAGAAGTATATACTGAACATGAGGGGTCCTAAGACTGAGCCCTGGGGGATGGCAGTTGTAACTGGTATACAGTCAGACCTAGGGTATGCAACTCCTACTGTGTGTGTTCTGTCCGTGAGCCACTTTGCAAACCATCACATAATGTAGGGGTTAATGTTCAGGTGGATGGGTATGTTGATAATGCCAGATGGAGGAATGGTGTTGAAAGCCTATGAGAGATCTAGGTAGGCTGTGTGGACCTTCTTACCCTCATCTAATGCCTTCATAACCATCTCTAAGAAGCCCATCAGGTTTAGGAGGCATGGTCCAGCCTTAACAATGCCAAACAGGGAGGGGTCAAAGGTTGGGAGGTACCCAATGTCTCTGACAGTGATCCATGATGTGCACCATAGCCTTGCAGACCAGGTTAGTCAGACCTATAGGGAAATAGGTCCCGTGGTCCATTGTGGTGCCACCTTTGTGGAGTGGGATAACTGTTGCTGTGCACCATTCAGGGGGCACTATTCCCGATGTGAGGCTATTATTGAACATGGTGCCTAGGTGAAGAGACAGTACGATCTGAAGTTCATATAAAACGCAGCCTGGGATGTTGTCCAGTCCCATGGATGCTGTGATATTGCCTTCAGAGTGTGCAGCTTTGAGAGGGATCTGCCAGGATGTTGCCAATATACATTGTTTCTGTAATGCTCGTGCCTTTGTGCTGTAACTTAGAGCAGATCTGGTTGTTGACATCGAGGCTCTGTGGTTGCTGTTGGTATTGGTTGCATTAAAGTTTTTGTAGCTAGCTTTGGAGGATTGTATAAGGGATCTCACCTTCTTACTGAGGCTGGCCAGGGATCTCCTCCATGCATGGTATTGTACTCTCGTTTACAACAGTTTATTCTTCCTGTAGTACAATATGTTTATGGCAGGGGACCACAAGATTGGTTTAGTTAATTATGAGTATAGTGTCCTGGTTCTGTTTGGGATAGCACAAGCCATGCACTCCTGTAATTGCTTATAGAGTGCATTTGTGTAGGATACAGCAGTTGTAACAGTACTGTCCATCTGCATGGGTGTCATGGACGTCCACCATGTTTGCCTTAAGAAGCATGTAGTTGGCCTTGTAGACATATTATACTGTGGTTTGCTTAATGGGGGGTAGGTGCAGGATGTGAATATCAACAGTGTTCAGCACATGGTCTAATCGGACCAATGAGGAGTTGGCTTCACGTGTGGAGCACAAGTCACTCATGTTGGTAATGACTAGGTCTAGGATATTTTTGCCCCTGGTGGGTGTGTGGATATATTGAGTCAGGGCATTGGTGTTTATGAATTCCAGAAACCATTGAGCTAATGTGTTGGTACATGAGTAGTTTTCCCAGTTATTGGTGGGGTAGATACAGTGAGGCTTATGTGATGAGTGTGGTGTTGTGCGACTGTGTATCTTCTCCACATGACAGTTAGGGTCAGGCTTGGTTGGAGAGACCTTTACCTCCAGTTTGGCTAGATGAGTGCATCTCTCACAGGTTGTAGTGTTGAGTGGTAGGCGGAGAGGCTTGTCTGTGTACATGAGGCAAGTGTACATTGCCTCAAGATGTCCAGATTCATCAGATAGACAGGTGAGAACACTGGCAGTTGACTCTTGGACATACCTGAATAAAGAACTACATTCACCTAGATAAGTGAGGAAAGTGTGTACAACAGCTACATTACTGTACACAAGTGAGAAAAGTATGTACAAAACCTGTTTACCCTTACCTGTAGGTCATGTGGAAGACTGAGTGCTATAGTAATCATTAGCTTACGTACTGTTTACAAGTCCTGGACAAGTGCTTAGCATGAATAAGCAATCCAGATAGGGTCTTGGATAATATAAAAACATGCCCCCTCCCCCCCAACAGGTACACAAGCATATATCCATGTACACCACAGGGCCCCTGTACCCACAACTATGCAGGTACAAGCTGCACTCAGTCTGCATGGGACCTGCCCACATCACAGGTTGTATCATACACATATGGCAAAACAAGATGCTCTCCACATATACATCATGTAAAACATAGCTCTATGTCAGGTTGCGTACACACTAAATGGTGCACACCAACAGGTATCATAACCCAACAAAGGGGGAGACACCACTGATAATGGAAAGTACTGCACTACTTCCCTGCTGAGTCTGGTCTGGAAGGCCATGAACCTTGACCACTTAAGTGATGTCAGCAGTACAGATGTAAATGACAGTATGGTTGATGTCACACTGCATATCATAACCTTGCCAGGTCATAGGACATCATCACCCATACTGTGTACCACCTACACTCGGTATACTAGATGTACATTCCTATGTCACAGGAGTGTTTAGCAACAGGACTGCTGGCAGAAACAACACTACAGAATGTGTCTGAATAATACATGATCATCACACCAGTGGCAGCTACAGTATGTCAGGGTTAATGAATTCTATTCCCCCTCATTGTAGTCCATACCTCACAGACAAACAGAAGGCATCTGCCTATTGAAGTATGCAAATGACTATGACCTAGGAGCAATAGCTGACTCACATTGTCACCCCTATGTTAATAACCCTGTACCCATGAACTACCACCTAGGCAGCAGTCATCATAATGGACATTTGTGTGTGAGGGATACAGCTGGGCAGTTGTCTTTCCTGTGATAGCCATGTCACCATACCTGTCAGGGAGTCATATGTGGCAACCCTAATAATAATAGGGTGCCATTCATGAATATAAAGATCATTGTCCAGCCATACAGACCACTCAAGTGACCCATATCAGATCACATATTTCCTTTAAAGGGTATTGGCCATGTGCAGATGGCCTACACCAACCTTCCCATTCCCCATCTCCACTATGTAGCATGATGCATACCCTGAATAAATCCATGTCCAACCCAATGATGTCGGACATGCTACATGTACTCATCCTGAACTCAAACACATACTTCATGGACATCCACATACCACATGCTGGACAGATCCTTGTCCCATACACTTGACATAGTCCTGCTATACTATGCATTCCTGTCCGTCAAAGCTGCACATCGATCCCCTCTCAGACATGGGGTGATGACCGTATGGTAACGCATGGTATATGTATCATTAACTCTGTGGATCAGTAATGTGGCACTGCTTCACCTGGCCCCACAGACCCTTCCTGTCAGCTACTGCCAGGTAACCTTTCATCCTAGATGCATACATGGCCCATGGCATACAGCCCACTAGTTGACGTTGACTGTACATGCCATAGTTGATATCCATCCCTGCAAATACCATCTGGCTGGCCAGTGTCCCATGTGTATCACATGTGCAACACAGGTGATACATGGCAGGATGTTAAATCACTGTACAGTGCCATGCAGATGTATATGGCAGAAAACATACATGTAAAACCTTATGTGAGCACGCCTGCAGGGTCACAGGTCATGTCTGTTAAGGCAGTGTAAGTCCTTATATGTGACATATACACTGCATCAAGGTCGACTGCATTAATGTGGACACATTCAGCCATGTGCTGATAGGTAGGAACACCAGCACAGGCAAACAGACATGCCCACATCAAGACAGCAACCACATGGAGTATGAGCAATGTAATCAGGTGACACACACACACATATATGGTGATAATATCCACTCAACACTGCGTGTCACACGTGTGACACAAACACATCAGTGTCATGTAGGGTTGCAAATACAACTATTTAAACTGAAGTAATACGATACCCATGTATGTTCAGCTGTAGCTCTGTATGTCTCTGAGGTACTGTGACCTGTTTCCATCATTATGTCTTCCAGGTATGCCGCGTGCAAGGCTTCCCCCTTTTACATGCTTGGAGGATGAGGCCCTCATCCCATACCTACTTGATAATCATGGCATCCTGTTCAGCCATGTGCCACAGGATTCACAGCAGCGAGATACCCTGTGGATGGAACTTCGCAGGAGGGTTAATGATGTGGGTGGCCACAACTGCACATACCAGCAGGTGCACAGACACTGTACAGACCTCATTAGATGGGCGAAACAGTGCGCAAATGCAATCGCCAGGGAACAAGGTGCAGCAGATGGTGGATCACCAACCCAGCCCCCACTCACACGTACCGAGGAGCTACTGGCCAACCTGGGGACACCTGCAGAACCACATCCACAAGCCAAAGCCGATATTGGGGAGGTGGGTGTCTCTCAACCACTGAGCCTGGAGTTGCCTGGTAAGTCAGTACTGCACCTATAACAACTATATTCCATATAGCTGCATGTGTCACTGTACAATATGTAATGTAACATCATATGCAAGGCATGTATACACACATGCCACATACTATAGTATGCTACTCTGTGTATGCACACATGTGCATACACCATAGTATAGTCTAATGTACCGGTGTATGTGTTATGCACATTGCTCCCTGTAGCCTTTATACAGGAATGGATTATTCTCATACTGCTGTGTTACTTCTATTTTGGTACCTCTGGTGTTCCGCGGTGACAGCAGCCCATTGCAGGTGAGAGTGTTATTAGGTTCATAGGTTCATACTAGGCTATCTGCCCTAGGGCATTTACAAGCCTAGCCAGAGTGTGTTTGGCTTTCGCCACCCATTTTAAATGAATTTTGCTATGCCCATTTTTGAGGTTAGTATACTGTGCCTCTGTCTAACAGTTACACAGAAGTGATACGCGGAGTAAATCTATGATTTCCCATCCACTCATCAAGATTCCTCTTGAAGAGATTCAATGAGGGACTCTGCCTAACCTGGACTGGGATTTTATTCCAGAGTGAAGGGAGCCTCTGGGTTATGAATCTGTCCCTCCAGCATGTCCTATTTATTTCAGTGCTGAGGTTCAAGTCTCTCAAGCGCATAGCTCAATGGGATTTTGATTTTCTGAGGTGCAGCATGTCCATTAATTCCGGGTTGGACATGGCTTTATACGTCAGGCACAGATTGCCTCTGAGCAGGCGGTATGCCACTGAGTAGAACTGCAGTTTCTTTAACCGGGCAGCATATGGCATCTGTTTGAGCCCTTTGATCCTATTGGTGAGGTACTTTTGGGGTCTTTCCAGTTGCTGCAGTTGTCTGGTAAGGTACATCTCAAAAGGGGCATTGTACTCAATTATGGGCCTGATGAGGGATGAGTAAAGAGACACGATGACCTCCCCTGATCTAGATGTGAATCCCTTCATGATTAGGTGGGCTTTATAAAATGTTTTTCTAACCACTTTGGCCACGTGGTTGTCGAATGAGAGATTGCTATCAACTTGGGTCCCCAGGTCCCTAATTACTTCTTCCATACTTAATGGATTACCATTTATGTGGTAATTTGTGAGCACTTTGTTTTTCCCGAAGGGGATGACTATACACTTTTTGGTGTTTAGCTTGAGGCCATGGCTCTGGCACCAGTTGTCTGTTTCTATGAGGCCCTTTTGGAAGATGCTTGTGTCGGCTGGAGAGTCAATTATGGCGCCCAGTTTGCAGCCATCTGCGAACTTGGTCAGCCACATTCCTTCCATGTTGGCCTGTACCTCTGAGAAATATATACTGAACAAGAGAGGTCCCAGGACTGAGCCTTGTGGGATGCCACTTGTAACTGGTTGGAGTCTGACATGGCTCCAGCAATTCTAACCATGTGGGGTCTGTCCTTGAGCCAGTTTGCAACCCATCTAGTGACACAGGGGTTTGTATTTAAGCTGGTGAGCTTATCTATAATGCTCGAGTGGGGTATTGTATTGAAGTCTTTTGCGAGGTCCAGGTAGGCTGTGTTGACCACCTTCCCCTCGTCAATGGCCTTGGTGACTGTTTCAAAGAAATCGACCAGGTTTAAGAGGCAGGATCTGCCCTTAACAAAGCCGAACTGGGTAGTTATTATTATTTATCAGGAACCGTAATGCACAAATCTATCTGCCATGTGGCCATTCACAACATGTACACATAATGTATGGTCCTGTCACAATATACAAGTCAAACTTGCAATGCATTACAATGACTATCCATGTGCCACACTTGCAAACTATGTGAATCATCTCACCGACATGAATCCTCACAAACTTTATTGCCAGATGTGTTGACAGCTGTGCATACAATGGTGGAGGTGCTGTTGACTTTAGGAACATACAACAGATGTGATCTACACATAGGTTCATAGGTAGGTACTAGGCAATTGGCCCTGGGGCCTATACAAGCCTAGCCAAAAAGGTACCCTAGCTTTCGCCACCCAAGAAAATTATTTTCCTGTGCCCCTGTCAAGCAGAATCACAGAAGTGATCCCTGGGGTGAATTTCCTATTACCCATCCAATCATCAAGATTTTTCTTGAATAGTGTTAATGAGGAGCTCTGTTTGACAAAGATAGGTAGTCTGTTCAAGAGTCTGGGAAGTCTCTGGGACAGGAATCTATCCCTCCAGCATGTTCTGTTTATTGTGGTAACAAGGTTTAGGTCCCTAGAGCATGTAGCTCAGAGGGATTGGGATTTGTTTAAGTGGAGCATGTCCAACAGCTCTGGGTTTGACATAGCTTTGTAGGTTAGGCAGAGATCGCCTCTGAGTAGGCGATATGCGACGAAGTAAAGCTGGAGTTTTTTGAGACGGTCTGAGTAAGGCATCTGTTTGAGGCCAGTAATCCTCTTTGTGAGGTATTTTTGTGGCCTTTCCAGTTGTTGCAGATGTCTTGTGAGGTACATACCAAAAGGGGCATTGTACTCTATAATGGGTTTAATGAGCGATGAGTAGAGGGGAACAATGACCTCTTTTTTTCTGGATGAGAAACCTTTTGTGATGAGGTGTGCCACGTAGAAGGATTTCTGACCACTGTGGTGATGTGATTATCAAAGGAGAAACTACTGTTCACCTGTGTCCCAAGGTCTCTTATCACACTTTCAGTGTTAAGTAGACTACAGCCTATGTGGTAGTTCATGGGTACAGAGTTTTTACCAAAGGGGATGACAATGCACTTTTTGGCATTGAGCTTGAGACCATGTCTTTGACACCAGGCATCTGTCTCAGTGAGGCCCTTTTGTAGGATGTCCACATTGTTAGGAGTTTCAATTATGGCTCCTAGTTTGTAGTCATCTGCGAATTTAGTTAGCCAAAGACCTTCTGTGTTAGCCTGTACTTCAGAGAAGTAGATACCAAACAGGAGAGGACCCAAGACTGAACCCTGTGGTACTCGACTTGTCACTGGTCTGAAGTCTAATTTGGAGTCTTCTACTTTCACGCTGTGGGTTCTGTCGGTAAGCCAGTTGGCAACCCATCTTGTGACATAGGGATTTATACCTAGTTTAGTGAGTTTATCTATAATTCCAGAGTGGGGGATGGTGTTGAACTGTCACGCAATGTGATGTGCTATATTGACATGTCCATGACATCTATTCGCCTGGCTGCTACACTGCCTACCTAACGTGAAAACATATCCCATATACCACCCTTTATTTGCATAACCCTGTTGTCAGTGGAGCATATATGTCATATGGGACAACACAGACATGTGAAATAGATGCCTATCACTATAATTTGGGCAACACATGTACACACATGGCCATGAAGGATGGCCAGAGACATGGAGCAACACACACACTAGAAGTGTTGTGCTTGTGTGTACATCCTGTCGTACAATGGCTACACATGGTATGGCCATGGCCTTTGTATAATGGTCATAATGTAGATGTGGAACACTAGACATCCTACAGGCCTGTGCATATCTTGTATAGGCGTAACATCAATCCACCACATAGGATGTGTTGAACATCTTGAGGGTGTTGCAACATGACAGCAGTTACCTGTACAGTATCCACATCAGGCCACAGATATAGAACATTCCCGTTGCTGGTGATGGACATAAATGCCATACTAGCTCCTCATGTGTGTGTGTGTGTGTGTGTGTGTGTGTGTGTGTGTGTGTGGTACACAGATGTCATGTGGGACATGGTGTACCGACCTGCTTGCCATGTCTGCCCATAATTGCCAGGCTGCAGCAATATTGTTGCAGATGTGCAGGGCTGTCATCCGTATACCCATCAGTGACCTGTGTCACAACTTCCACATCATGGTTTAGAGTGTATACACCTCAGTGACGTGGGTCACATTCCACAGTATATATGTATTGTATCTGAACACAGTCATGGCTATGAACCCTGTCTGTAACTCACACTGTATAGCACTAGAGACTCCTCATGATTCCCTGCAATGGCCATGCACATCAGCTAAATTTGCAGTATATCTATAGGGTGGACAGACAACACGGAATTGGTACACCATTGCCCCACTGTATATTCAACAGGTCACCATTGTGTTAAACATGTACTCATGTCATTGCACATGTCAGCAGATCACATGTCATACTACTTGTGATTATCAAGGTCATATGCCACACATAAGGCAGGTGTACTGTTAACCTGTGCTGGTCCACATGGTGTAAAACAGGAATTTATGCTAACCACTACTAGGACTGTGTAATTTGCATGCTGTCTGCTATCACACATGCATGCTGTGTACAACTTAGGTATGTATGATAACTACCACTATTATTACCTGCGCTGCATGCTGTCTGCTATATCACATGCATGTTGCATGCCTTCTGTCATATCACATGCGTGTGTGTGTGTGTGTGTGTCTATTGTATAGATTGTAATGTACAGTTCTTGTCTGCCCTCACAGGTGATGTAGGTGCATTGCCCTCCTGCGGTACATCAGATGTTAGTGTCCCCACAGTCTCTAGCAGTGATGATGAATGTATGATTGTGTCACAAGCAGAGTTGTCAGGGGCTGAAACTGTGCCATTGGTTGCCATTCCATCTATATCCACCTCATCCCTGCACACAGATCCCATACCTGCACATACCCCATCACCAGTGCCCATAGAGGAAGGACAGTTGGCACGTGGTAGCTTGGAACAGGAAAATTTGGGGGCTATGGAAGGTGTGCCTGCACACCATGCTGTCAGCCAAACTACTGGTGATGCCCCACACAGGCACGTGGCCAGTGCTGCTCATAGGAGGACCTCTGGCCAACATGCTCCTGCATGACAGAGCACAGCAGCTGGTGTCATCAGATGCATGTTTCAGGCTGTAATGGAGGCACAGGCACGTGCTGAATGGCACAAAAGAGAAAATCAGAGGCTACAGAGGGCTGCTGTCCGTTCTTTAAACAACAGCATCCAGGCAATGGTAAATGCTCAACAGCAGATTGCTGATGCTTTGGATAGATGGTTGGGTGACATGGTTGGAGTCCTTGACCATGGCATGACAATCCGCGAGTGTGAGCTGTCTGTTTTGGAACATCTGGTAGGAGTGAGGCATCAGGCATGTGGACATAGGCCTGCTACATCACCTGTGTCAGGTCTACATGTACGAGCTACCTCACATGCCCACTCCCATAGTGGCGGTAGCAGCAGCAGTGCATCTGGTACTGTGCTGTCCATACCATGACACAGCAGGCCACGTGCATGCAACCCGGGATGGTCCCAACAGGGACATGGTTCCATTGGACTAGTGACATCAGACAGTACCCAATCTGCACCTCTGTCTGGTAGTGCCCGTGCAATCCCTGACAGGCACAGGTCACATGTCTGTGGCCGGACACCGTGAACTGTAATACCTTGCCTGTACAGTCTGCAGCTGTCAATAATATCCCTGTGTAGGCCAGACACATGGGAGAACTGTATGCAGATATACACGTAGACACTGGACACATATGTAGGGCACCACAATACACACATGCATAACATCCACACATGCCCAATTAGATCAAAGGCCCAAACCCACACACATGATGTCATCCAATGGTACAGCCTAGGCCTCTGGCAAACATTAACACCCTGTGCATATGATGATGCCTGTGCCGCATCCCTGACATCCACACCATCGATGCAGGGACATGCTCATATGGTCTGATGCACAGGGTGAACAGACTAGGATGATGTGTAGTTTACAAATGTTGAGGACTGTTGTCAGTCAGCAGATATACCATGTAGTACAGGTGTACAATACTGTTAACAGTATGTGTCTTGTGTAACAACAGTAAATGCATGTTGGTCATGTTGCTCTGCTGTCCTTCTTCAGATCTAATTGCATGTGCCGGTGGATGTCAGTGTTTGCAGTTAAGTGTCCCATATGTCAATGTGGACTACTCACAGGTATGTATGAATATGCCAGCATGCACCGTGTAGCTGCCACATACCAGTGAGAATGTCCCATGTTACAAACATGTCTACCATTCCAAGAGCATGATAGCTGTGTATTAAGCTACTGTGGCCACAGACGTGACATCCATAAAGGGTGACATCACAGGTACAGTTGGGTCTGGTGGTTTTGCCTTATGTTTAAAACACAAGGCACAGTAGGTCAGAGTCACTGAGGATAATTGGCTGGGCTTAAAAACCCACAAAGAGCAGCAGTTAGCTAGAGTACTAATCTATGAACCTATCTATCTATGAACCTATGGAGTGGTGAGGTAAGAGAGTGGTCTAGCTGATTACAAGGGTAAAGACCAGTGGGAAGTGCAATGCCTTAATGGGAATCAGTAATACACGTTCCCATGACAGGATGCCAACACACAACTGCACCCACACACTCAGGTATTGACACACATGTATTCAGTGACACTGTAACACACACACACACACACACACACACACACACACACACACACACACACACACACACACACACAGCTTCACCGACACAGTAACACACACTTGCACACAGTTCCTACTGGTGTGCTGAGGACCCCTGCCTATGTGCAAATCATCATTACAGTACTGTGCACCTACATGACACACCACAGACAATACACATGTACAGGTAGTCAGTACGGCCTAAGATTGGGGACATCAACACGGATAGTTGAATGCATCGCCTGGATGGTGGGAGGGGTCCTATCAGTTCAGTATGATAACATACATCCTCACGCCAGGGACCAGTCAGCCCTACATACACACACTGTGACATTCAGTAATTAATACACCTATGTCATGCACATACAGATACCTCATATGTGTGAGATACACACCCCTGCCTACGTCCTGCTTTATACATTGCAGTCTGTACAGATGTGTACACTAGTGTACAGGAGAGTAAGTAACAATTGAGATGTATTCCCCACAATAAGTGACAAATATGGACACACACGCAACCACACATGCCAGTACTGTGAATCTCAGACCTGCCTAGCTCATGTTATGCATGTCAGACGTACAGCAATATTGCACGTGTTACAAACTGTACTGATGCTTCCTGTGACAACAGTGCTGATATATTCACTAGGGACATCATATCTATTAACAGGTGTCAAGTGATTTACCTTCGCTATCACCCTGACCGCTGTCTAAGTTGTGTGTTATGTCCTTCAATTAACAAAACCATTGCTTACCGGTTACACAGCATATTGTAGGACCACTTGTGACACACCTGTGAGCTGTCCACAGCAAACATCCATCTGCAAGATGCCCAGCCACTTAGTTATTTCAACACATCTGTCCATACCTGTGGTACATCTTTCTGTACATTCAGCATATCACCATATACAGTTGGCAATGTTGAGGCTGCATTGCAGCTGCATGATGTACTAGGATACACGCCACCTGCTTACATCAGCAACTGCACACGCATGTTATCTGAATGCACAACACTATGTGTACAGGTGTGTAGGTCCTACAATCCTGACATTTGGTCATGTTTGTAGGCATTGCAATTGGCAGATATGTGTAACAACATACATGACACATGGACTGTTGTAGGATATGAATGGTGACTAGTACAGAGAGGATGTTACCTCTGTCAGCATTGATATCACACCTTATGTACTGTTAGCATTCAGAAGCCATGGATACATTCCATGTGCATGTGTGTAATGGCTGTAGCCACCTGTTTGCACAAAGGACTACAACAGCTATTATATTTACAGGTATGTTGTAGCAACAGTCAATGCCACATGACCGATGGATACCCTGCAGACATAGAATGCCACCTGTCAGTGTACAACGCAGAGGTCGGCACCACAGTACAGACTACCCGGACATGTAACACATGCGATACAGTTGGCCATACTGGGAATGCTCAAACACATGAAGGTATGATGGCAATGTCAGTCAACAACATGTGGAATGGTCATACTGGGTATGTTCACACACGTAAACACAAGAAGGCCTGGTCTGCAAACACCAGTGGTCCGGACATATCTGCTGGTACAATGCTATACTGTTGGATGACTGTGATGTATGGTATGTGTGTGGTACTGTCTATTGTCTGTATATTTGCCATGGTGTATTGGTAATTCACATTAGCTGTGTGCGCAGGGTGTTGCTACCAAAACTTGCAAAGGATGGTTATTTGTTTGCGGGCAGAACAAGCCCATTGGATACGGAGGGAGTAAGGCACATTGAAGCAGTTGGGAGCGGTTGTGCGTGGGTTTGCGTGGTGTTAAGCACTGCTGACCTCTGGTTATAGCTTCTTACACTTGGTTAGCCACCAAATTTCTTTTCCAGTGCAATACTCCCATACTGGTAGCCAAACATGCTTACACCCGCTCGCTCCCTCACTTGCACATGCACCGACATTGGTGCTTGCATGTGTCACTCACGCTGGGTGGGCACGATCCCTTGTGATGCCTATTACATTGGACTACATGACTACAGTATCGGGTATGGCTGAACATTAAGCAATGGCATGCAGTTCGACTGTACGGAATCGGCAGCCTGTCCAATGAGTTAATCATATTATATGTGTGTTCCTCATACAATCTGCTCCCATTTGGCTGATACATGGGAACTGATACTCTGCAATGCAGACAAGTAAATGTGTTTTGGGACCCACATACATCTGCCGGGTCATGCTACCACATACCTATTGTAGGTTTGCCACCTTTTAAATTGGCCGAGGTGGGACTTTAGGATTAACACCTGTCCCGCTTTGAGTGGGACAGTCCCTCCTTAGGTGAATGTGTCATGCGAAAATAATCAAGACAGCAAATGTTCTGATTACAGGACAATATTATATTCTACATTTCTCTAATAGTTGCATGTAACAGTTATTGTATATATGACACTTCTATATGTTATGTGAAGTAGCATAAGCAACTGGACTGCTACTAGACAAAGCCTTTATTTGTGATAATACGTATAGTTCTGTACTATGCACAGCTGTAGGTATGTTCTGACCTGGTGAGTCTGACATTTCTAGGGAGCAACTCCCACTTTGGCCATTTGGAAAGGTGGCAACCCTATAGGACCTATATGTAGAGATGTCAGATTTTGCAGGGCAACACATACCCACAGCCAGTGGAAAATAGAGTACTTCACAGTTTTGCCTAAATAAAAGGTTATTCTTGTAGCATTATAGTTGCTAATACTGTTTCCTATAACATCTAGGTGTTTCAGATATAACATAATTGTTTTATGCAACCACTACAGACAATATATTGATCCTTTACCCTTAATCACAGGCCATGTTCCATAATAACATTTATTTTGCAGGACATAACTGCCGAAAGGGGAGTGTCCCTCGCAAAGGTGAACAGGTGGTAACCCCAACCTATTATGCTATCATCTACCTAAGGTAGTTGGTGGAATATGCACTTTCCGTCACTAGCAGATCTCACATATGAATGGGGGAGAATGAACACTGAATCAGGGACACTGCATAACACCCTCAGGGACACATTTAGATGATTGGTACTGTTAACCAGACACATTGGCAGTCCCAGAGCATATGTATTCATACACATTTGTCGAGGTACATTCTGTTTATGATTCATACATGTTGTCATTATTCATTACGTGTATTCCGCCAACTGTCCACCTAATATCATTAGTTCTAGAAGGGTTTAGTCAAGACTGTGTTAGATTCTGATTCATAATCACTGACGTCCATGATAATCGGGTACAGTTCACTGATATGGTCCCTATGTGTTCCCCCAATGGTTTACGGACTATCCAGTAGATGTGGTCTTAAGGTTTGGGAGGTATGGGCGTCTGCTATACCCACATCGGAATATTAATTACTTCCACAGGGCGTGCCTAATATGTCTCTGCCAACCAACACCTGCACACTTAGGCCCATAATTGCATACCTATGATTCCCCTGACACTACAGCACTCATCCTTACTGTGAGCACAGCTGGGGTATGAACACACCTCTACACACTGCCCACTCTACCCGTGTCAGGACACATGTTGTACATTTTGTCAACCCATGTGTTATCAGACTTGCACAATCTACTGTTCCATGTACAGCTACATCCTGGTTGCATCGAGCATCACAGGATTACCTACAAGGCGAATTTTTGGTGTCCCACAAGGGACCCTGTGATCCATGTTTAAAGTGTAGACCTTGCAGATCTCTCCCACTGGTAGTTTCCTGCCAGTGGTCTGGAAAGCAGCAGTGAATTTACCTTTATTGAGTGTCTGTATGTCTCACCAGCCTAGCTGGGGGGTTGTGGGAGATAGATGTTTGTTTATTGGATCTCCGACTAGCATATGTTCGGTCTGAACATATGTTACCCGTAATTGCTGTAACGTAACCAAGGTATATATATTTGTGTGTGTGTGTATATATGCATATGTGTATAAATATATATATATATATATATATATATATATATATATATATATATATATATCTATAAATATATATATACATCTGTGTGTCCATTGACCAATACAGTTCTCACTCATACTCACTTACACATGCGTATTGGGTTTTATATATGCTTCACCAGCATACTATTGCCTTAGTCATTATGACACCGACACTTCACTCTGGTTATCTTGTAATCGGTATTTAGCACGTTATACAGCGGACAGATGTCGCAATATGTTCATGTACGGAATACCAATGGTAATTGTGATGTGATACAGTGTCATTTGACCTGTTTCTTGTCTGCACAGCCTATTATTCCAGCTACTGTATTTGTTTGTCTGTGCACATTCATATTATTTATGTCAATAAATGGAGTGCATGTGTTACAGAGAATGTACTTCAACATATTGTTGTCTGCATGTGTGAATGCATATATACCTATTACGTACTAGCTGACCTACATGGGGTGGTCCAGTGGAACCTGCCCAATCAATCCTGGCACTCCTGGATCCATACTCACATACCCATAGTTCCTCCACCCCACCCGTGTTGAGTTTCCACGCGTAACAGCCATCATCCACTTGATATCGCAGCCATAACACACCTTTACACATTGCCCTCTCCAGAGCGTTTGGGACCCTACACACATTTTATCCCACCTCGTGTATTCATAGGGTCTCCCGCCATTTATGTTTGCACATACGTGCCTTTCCTGGTGTTATGGATTACGGCCATTTGCAGTTTACAAGTGTAGGTGGTCCCAACATGGACTACATTCCATCTGTGTGTAATGTAGATGCAGCAGTTCAACGATATTATGCCCACTGGTAGAACCCTGCCTGTTGTGTAAATAGCGGTGCTCTGCTCAGTCTTGGGCAGCTTTATCTGACATACGCTGCAAGCACTATATAATACCTTAGTTGCTCTCGATTCCCTTCACAACCCTTGTGTATGCTTTATTCTAATGGCGTTCATTCTTCAAATATATATATATATATATATATATACATAAATATGATATATATATATATATATATATACATAAATATGATATATATATATATATATATACATAAATATGATATATATATATATATATATATATATATATATATATATATATATATATATATATATATTATATATATATGTGTGATATATATATATATATATATATATATATATATATATATATATATATACATATAATATATACAACATACATTTCCTAATAGCTACATTTCTATAGCTTCTAGCCATGCTTGAGTTACATATGTTTTACTGCTTTTTATGCATTTGTATGTGCCTTTGTCATTATGGCAGTACCATTTTGATTGAAGGAATCTGGTTAATGGCCCCATGCGAAACACACGTTCACCTTTACATGTTTAAATGTTGGCTTCACAGCACAGCGACATTCATTTCACAAGGAAAATGATATGTGCTATAGTCGAACTTGAACCGGGAATGCCTTTACATTAGGTGGATGCTCTAACCACTACACTATTGGTGTTCTGCTTCATTTATATGTATACCCATGGTTCATAGTTACCCGGACACACGCCTCAACACTTCATTTACACAGCAGGCATCCATTCTCCTGCTGGGAAAACCACAGTACTACACATGCACCATTCCCTACTGCTCTGGACCCATGTTGAATGTTTACTCACTCCGAGGATATTCAGAACTCCAAAGCTTATAGTCCTGGAACATACATGTGTTTGATTGTCAGGGTTTTCATGTGGTCATCCAGGTTTAGGCTTGTCCGACTGGAGACCGGGACAGCCCTGTACACGTTTGAAAGTCAGAATTAGCATGTGGATAGAGTTAGTCCCAATGTTACCATTCTACCTGCGTTTACAGATGGATGGGTTTGCCCACCTCTGACCAGCTTGATATGTCGGCACTATATAATACGGGGTGTGGGGTTCCGCTGGTGTTTCCCTTCACATTCGTTATGACTGCTTTATTGTGACCATGTTCATTCATCTATATATATATATATATATATATATATATATATATATATATATATCTGTACATACACATACATATACACCTACATACCTATTTACATTTCCCATACTGTTGAATGTCTGCCGCGCATCCCCGCTTATGTCTGCTTGTATGTGGCTTTACCTCCCTATATCCGACGGACATTATTCTGGGCATCACATAAAAGTAGCGGCCCTTGCATGACTTGGACCAAGAAACAGACACACCTTAGTCACCGGTTTGACCACTACACCATCCGTGGTACATTCCGCATGGATGGTAGCTAGGATATATGGCTACACTACAGGTATTCAACAGTACTGGCAACAAATATGACAGTTGGTTGGTGTACATATGTGTACGGACCTTTCAACCACTCAGGGACTAATTTCAACAGTAACAGAGACAAGGCAAGGACAAATCAGGGACAACCACGGACACTTTTAAAATATTAGTACTATTAACTTGAAATGTTGACAGAATCAGAACATATGTATTAATACTCATTTTCTGAAGTAAAAGACATCTATTTTTCTTATTTATTGTCATTATTCATTCAGTGTAATTCACCACCTTTCCTCCAAGGGTCACTGATTTTAGGGGGGATTAAGAGGCTGGCCAGTTATTGTGCAAATGCTCTGACCATTGGTAGAGTTGCCACCTTTTCATATGGCCAGGATGGGATATATTCGGGACACACCAGATTTTTCAGGCCAACACATACCCACGGTCAGTACAACAGATAGTACTTTTGTTTTATGCCTAAATGTAAGCTTATTGTTGTAGCAGTTTAGCTGCTTCTTCTGTTTCGTTTACTTGCTTATTCTGTTTTTTGTAACATGTAGGTATTTTACATATGGAAATAACTATTGTATGTGACTATTACATAAGATGTGGGACATAATTATGTCCTACGATTGCAGGATATTTTACATTTATAATGGTTTTGGTATGGACACAACTGCCCAGAGGGGGACTGTCCCTCACAATGTGGGACAGGTGATAACCCTGACTATTGGGCTAGACTTAGCTATTAGCAGTGTGCTAACACGATGCATTTCACTTCCACTTGGTATAACTATCAACACTACAATGGAATACGGCCACGGGGTTTTAAATGTCATTTGTTCAAGGGATGGGGACTCAATATTCAGCTAAGTGCATTTGTGTTTGCTTCTTATTTTTGTGTTCGCAAAACTGTCTTGCATGCTTTGCATACATTTCAGTATCCACGGACACTGACAGGTGTGATTATTATTAGAGGCAGGCTGTACTATTCAGCATTTTAGGTTGCACGTAAACAGCCGACATGCCCACACCTCCGTGCAGCACTTGGACAACCCCCCATGCACTTGCACATGTTTCCTGTGCACGTGGATGTGGCAGCAGTGCGCCTTCATTAATATGCATATGGCACTACTGCGCCATCTCTACGCCGCATGGTTGGTGCAAGCCTAACTCCGTTCTTGCGATGAGCTTCATGAATCCCGGGGATCATTTTGAAACTGGGCACTATCACAAACAGGTTTAGGAAAGAAAGGTGCAGAACTAGTCTCCAAGCATTTTCTTTCTATGGCAGTAGGAATATTTTTGAATAAAAACCCTTCCCCACCTGGGAAGGAGGAACTGACTCTATCACTTCTTGGAAAAATATGTGATGAAGAACCAATGGAAACAAAAAACTCTGATCTGGTGGATGAGGAATGGCCCCCTGGAAAAGATGAATATCCTCCCACTGCCATCTGTAAGCTTGATGAATGATTTTCACAACCTCATTGGTTTGAAACAGTTACCAAAGAGAAAAATGAAGATTCAGAATTCTTGAATGAAAGAGGGGGCCAGGGTGGGAGGGGGGGTCACAAAGTTTCTTGAAAAGTAATTCAGACTTGTTAGACTGTCTATAGTTTTGGGAGATTTGTCTTTTTTTTTTTGGATCCCCCTTGCCATTTTTCTTAAATGTCTCTTTACTTGTATTTTGTTCAAACTGTTTATTTTCCTTTTCACCAAAATTGGATGAGGACACAAAAAATCCAATGGAAAATTTGGAGAAAGAGGGCTGAAAAAACTTAGTGATTCCCTGGATAGCAACTTATTCTTTCATCAGACTTGTTGATCGCCTCTGCAATAGAGAGTACAAACACTAGTGTTCTGTTCACGGAAGGATTTAAAATTTCATTTTTAACATTATCTGGGAGGTTCTGAGAATGCAACCATGCAAACATACTCAAAACAGTTAACAGCGGCCATAGCCCTGAAAGAAGTATCAACAGAGTCATACACACATATGAGTAGTGAACAGTGCAGTAGAAGAAAGTAAACAGATTTGTCCTCATGAGAAGAAACTGCAGATAAAATATTCCTCATACTTTCACAGTTAGTCACTTTTTCCTATAGCTATCAATAATTTCTGATCCTTATCAGAAACAGAAGAATTGCTATTGACCAGGTACTTAGCAACAGTGGGATCACCTACAGCTATAGCTGCTGGGTCAGGTTTGAGAACCGTGTATTAAAACATAAAAGACTAAAAGACTGAATAACTTTAAATATTCTATTTGCCTTTTAGGGACAGCTGACCAACTATCAGGAAAATTGCTTGCAGTAATGCACACACATCCTCTGAAGCAGAGAGAACAAGGGGAATGTGTGTGGAATTTGGAAAATCCTTCTGTAACAACTCATAGTATTTTCCGAGGAAATGAAATACCTCAGTGTTCTCCCAATGAAAACACTGATACATTCTAGCAATAGTCTCAGAGAAAGAACATCACACAGGGAGAATCAAAAACTGAGCTCTCCTCCGAGTCTGAATTAGAAACAGAGGGAAAAAGTATACACATCCCTTCATCTTCCTGTTCAGATTTAAAATCTTGAATCCTTTCAGAAAAAGATATATCCCTCTATCCTTTACTACAAACTACTTTACAAAAAGGATCAGTAGCCTGAATTAAACCCTGCATCAGACCTAGTAAATTACTCCTATTCAAATAAATTTGAGGAAGACTAAATACATGCTTGGTTTTCTGTTTCTTTCTGAAAGGAACAATGGGCCCCTTGTTACTAATGGCAGCAGCAGCTCCAGAAGAATGGGTAGAACATTCAGACACAACAGGGAAACCTTCCTTGTTCCTTTTGTCAGGACCAGCAAGAGTGGCTATACCTTGCCACTGAGGGGATGCCAACAGCTGCAGAGGATGGGGCTAACTCTCAGTCCATAGTGGCTGTAGGTGCTATAGCAGAAGGATCTGTGGTAAAAGATGAGTGTTCTGAGGTACAATGAATGGCCACAGCAGAGTCAACCACCTGCGGCTGAAGCTTGCTATTATGGCAAATGCCCTTTACTTATTTTTTTCATTTTGTGACTGGAAGAATAATTGAACATGGGACTGGTAGTCTGTTCCATGGTCACACCAAAAATGGTGCCTCTTTTCAAGGGAAGACAATCAGCCAATGTTTGTAAACACTGCAATTCTACAAAAGTTACTTTTTTGACAGAAAAACACAGAGAAAAAGCATTGCTTGCACAGGAAAAAGACTGGATTTCTGATAGCTGACTGGGGTTCCTAGGAGCTGAAGTAAGGCTCTGATCAATGATGCCCTCATGAAGATGGTCAGGAGTTAATTATCCAGGTAAGGAATGACCTGATACCCCTGTGGCCTGAGCCAGCCTGCCACTAATGCCATACACTTGGTGAACACTTAATAGTGATTGGCTCCAAGTCATAAATACAGAAACTTTCTTGATCACTTCACAATCTTTATATGATACTAGGCATCTTTGAACTCAATTGAACACATCCAGTTGTCCTTTCTCAAGCAAAATAGAGTGGACTGCATAATGACAATCTGGAATTTAGTCTGCTTGGCAAAGTAGTTCAATTTTCTCAAATCCAAATTTGGCCTGAGGTCCTTGTTCTTGCTCTTGAATACATCATGTATCTATGTTGGTCTGGTGGGACCTCTTGAATGACTAAGATTTCAATGGCCACAGCCTTTCTCAGCACACCTGACAGATATTTGGAATATAAATTTGGAGTATCCAAAAATGGAATTTTATAGTCCCTGGAAATGATTCTCAACATGTCAGAGGTGATGGCCTCCCAAGCTATTGGGTGTAGAGCTAAGCATCCCCTGAACCACACACCCCCCATAAACAGACAGGCAACTCTTAAGGGTTGCTGAAAGAGCATCTCAGAAAAAAAGTCCACAAAACCCCTAATTTTGCTGACTGCCCCTGCCAAGTGGACACCATCCAGTATGATCATCTCTTCTGCCACAGGGTGATCCCTCAGAAGGATCTTCTTGGAATGACTCCTGTGCTTTCCTAAAAAAAGAGATGTTTTTCCCCTTCAGTTTCCTTGAAAAGGTCCATGAGGGATAGCAAAGTGCATGCCCATGGCAGACAGCATCTTCCGCTCTTGCTGACTTCTGGCCAATGTGCCCTTAACCTTGGGCCAAAACAGAGAAGAGCCATTGAAACAGGTGTTAAAGGATGCCTTGAATGAGGCTGAGTAATTTTGCAGACTGCTTCAAGTGTGGCAATGTATGGCAATGCTGGTGCCAGTGTCTCAACATGTGCCATCAACTGCATTAGAAAGCACATGTATACATTGGCAATGGACTATAAAGTGAACATCTTCATCTCCAGTCTCCTCTGGAGTCTTCTGAGCCTTAATAACCCTTCACACTTCTGAGATGATGTCCCATTGAAGTCTGGTTAAGAGGGCTAAATAGTTCAAAGCCCTCACTGCAAAGGTGGCTAAGGTGTAAGAATGCTTCCTCAGTCAGTCCAACACCTGAAATTCCCTATTAGGGGATGAACCAAGGAGATCTCTTCTGAGATCTCCTTTTCACTGGTTGCTACTACCATAATAACATCCACAGCTGGACCTCTATTCCAGTGTTGTCAGTCCTTGGAGGGCATGAATCTTTTCTGGCATCTTTGGAATTGGTTCTGCCATATCGCACTCCTTACATGCCCTCCAGGACACCAAAGCAATAAGATTGGAATAAGATCACCAGAGGCAGAATCACCCAGGATGTGGCTAGGCCCACAAAGAAATCCTCCAGAAAACCGACTTCTTAAGAGATGGGGCTTCAGCAATCGATCCCTTGTGCTGGTGAAGCATCTTCAAAATGTCACCAAAACAGGTGACATTGCGAGGAGATTTTGGGAAACCCTCTCCTTCTATGATGATAGTGTCTTCAGGGAAGAGTTCTTCTGGGGACTCTAGGTGCTTCCTCTTGCACTGCCCCTTGCCCAAAACCTCTCATCCTTAGGAATCCGGGGGACAGTGGCAGAGGCTGGGGGCCTTAAAAGAAGGACAGACTGGAGAACACCCAGGGTGAGCTGTCCTAGAACATGTTGAACCATGTCCAAAGGAGCACATGTCAAAGAGGGAGGGATACCAGCTGAACCTAACCACTCATTCTCCTGATGGGAAAACATTCTTTACATGTCAAAGGCAAAAGCCAATGAGGGCCTACTGGAGCTGGTGAACCTAGGATCCAAAGACACAGAGGATGCACTGGAACCAGCAGCTGCTCCAGCCCACTCTGCTGCAGAGACCAGAGCTGAACTATCCAGGACAATAGCCCCAAGCAGGAGGCCCAACCCCAAAACAGAGATCATTGAACTGGACCTGGATACCCTTGCCTTGATATCCTGCCAATGGGGTCCACTTGGCTTTGACATGACCAGAGTCAAGGAAATCAAGATAGGAGTTGATGCCAAAATCAGCCAAGCCATTGAATCTGACCCTAAGAGAGAGAGAAGGCAAATGGCTTCCATGACCTCATTGCCAATGGTCCTGAGAGAGGAAACTACTGTAATGAAGCCAAAACTTCAAGTCATGGGCTCAAAGCCAAAGGGACGAGAAATAATTGCATCTGAGCCTGTAAAATGGACCTCATCAACTGTTCCAAATCTGTGGATCCTAACCTTCCAACCAACCAGGACAACTAAGCCAAAGAAACCACCAAAGGATGCTTGGAGACATGCTTACCAGACAGGGGTCTGACAACTAGATCCAAAACAGAGAAGTTTGGATCTAGGGTGGAGATGGGAAGGACTCCAATGAGGACACCAGTAGGATAGATGCAAAAAAGGGTGAAAAGGTTCTACTTGACAGAGCACCCTTCTATAGGAAGGGACTAGGAATGCTGGTGGCTGGAGATGAAGCCTTCCATGTAACCAGCACTGAAGGTGACTGGCTCCTAGGGGTCAGAGGCAATGACAGAACAGAGGCTGTCATGGACTCTAAGGCCCTCAAGTCCTTTGACTCTTACAGAGAAGAAGAAAAACAAAAGGGAGCTGAACATTTTACATCACCCTTGGTAGCCTTGGGATCTTTGGAACTCCATTGACCCTGATTTAATTTATACCCCTTTGCCTGCTAGCCAGCAGAAGCCCTTCGAGAACCAGCTTGGCTCTCCTCTCATTTATGGCAAGTGAGCCAAATGCCTCACAGATTAAGCAAGGGCAGTCCAAGTTGGCAGCCTCTAAACAATAAGCACATGGATCATGTGCATATTGGGAGGGAAGCTTACTGCACTCCACACACTTCTTAAAGCCCTTATCAATAATCAAAACCACATCAACAACACTAAGGAACAAAAAACCCAGAGTAAAAAACACTCACAATACACAATGAAAATCTGACCTACAGCTAAGCAAAGAGGCAGGAAAAGCCCTATCAACAAACCCCTACCTAAAAACCTAACCACCTTATCTAAACTACACCACACACTTCACTAGAAACACTAGCCAGAAAATTTTAACCCACACACAAACAGGGCAGAGGCCAAAAACCCAGATAAATGCTAGAAGAAAGGATACATTTGATCTGGAGCCTACTGCTATCCAGGAATGGTGGAAAAAGAGATCGGGATAGTTGTGAGGAATGAAGGATCATGGCTAGAAGAGTTGGAGTTCAATGGGCTGAAGTCTATGGAATGTGGCCGGTCTCCGAGTCAGATCTGATGACCCACAGGTTGAATTCAAATGGAAAAGAAAACATTGGATCAAAAGGTAATTGCATGACACAACCACTTATCATGCAATTCCCTTTTGATCAGTCACTTGGAAATAGTCTGTTTTGCAAGATGTCCTTTTTTCTTGCCTTCATAAGAAATGAATGATGGATCAGAATTTCTAAACATTTAATTCTGCCAACATAACATCTGAGTTTTATATAGACATCCAGAGAATAGAGACTCCTTTCTCCCTTCTTTTTATGTTTTGAAAAGAAGGCAGGGAGATGGATAGCTTGGCTCAAAGTAAACCGAGACACTGCTTTAGGTAAAAGGAAGGTTTAGTTCTTAAGGTTGTACCACCAAAAGGTGTTGCAACTCAGATACTCTTTTTGTAGAATTCAGAGTGATCAACAAGGCTGTTTTCCATGTTAAGAATCTCAAATCAACCTGATGAGCTGATTCAAATGGAGCAAAACAAAGTCTGAAATCCCAGGGAAAAGCCACTTGTTTTCTAGAAGGTCAGATCTGTAACACCCCTTTTTAAAAGCATTTTATTATGGAAAGGTATTGAAGGGGAAGGATCTATGAGCAAACATGCAGAAATGGCCAACAAGTGTACCTTAACAGAGAAGAAAAGACTGAAGATAATAACTCAGACAAATATTGCAGAGCTAGAGAAACACTACCCTTAAAAGGGTACTAATCCTTATCTCAGCAGCAGCCACAACATCTTTTCCATTTGCTAATGTATGATTTCCTATTAGCAGGTTTCATTGCTTCTAATACTTGCTGCACATCCTCAAAAAGAGTGCCTAAAAAGCATCATAATTCTATCATCAATGAAGTTAGTAGAAGTTGTTTCAAGCAGGAATGTCTTAGACATCCCCTGTCCTGTGGAAGTAGGTCCAGTAATACCTCTCAAACTCTTAAAACAGGAAATGGCCAAAGAAAGTAATGGGGGGACAAATTTTGAAATATTGCTCTTATAAACTTAGAAACTTGCTAGAGTAAGAGTAGTTGCGTTTGCATACATATTCTGAAAGATATGAAATCTGAAACTCAATGTATGTCATTATTTACCTAGCCAAAGCCTGTTTCTGTTCTTGCTCAAAACCAGGATAAACTATATCCCTAAATGTGAGCAAACCCCTGTTTATACCTTATACCTCCTTACTCTCCATTCTTCACTCACTTCCTCATTTCTATCAATTTCTCTTTCCTGCCTTTCTGTCTCAATATACAATAATTTCTCTATAAACTGGCTAAGATTTCTCTAAATATTAAACAACTGTCATATAACTTGTATCTGTTCTTAACCAATATTTTCATATTATCCTGAGGATTCAATAAACACAGTGTAGGCTTAGCGTGAAGCCTACATGGAGTTTATGGGTTTGTGGGACAAGCAGCAGCGTTCATTGCATATGCAGGTCGCATATCACGTTTAAACATAAACAAGTGCAGTTTCATGACCAGCAATAGTGTTGCCTGCCAGGAAACCATGTAAAGCAACACATACACCTGCAGACATTTGTACTTGCTTGCCTACAGGCAAAGTAGGTCTGCAGGATTGCGTTTAATGCCACGTCGACTGCCAGTGTTTTTAATAAAGCAATATATACAGCTACAACACATTACATGAAAGTGTATAGAGTGCAGAGTAGTATGGAAACCTGTTTCAGGCATAATGAATAAAGGTTTTGCAATTAATTAGCAAGGGTACATATAATACATTATAAATAATTATTTAGGGAAATTGTATGTATAGAAAAGGGACACACAAGAATTATAGGAATAAACATAGGGGAAGAGGACAGGTGAAACATGGTAATATACAGCAGGTGAGGGCATGTCGATATATGTACACAACAAATACAAGACAGTTGTTGCATGAAGACTAATCACACATCTACATGACACAGTACATACTGCTGCATGCACCTCCGGTGCAGGTATAGTCATATCATCACACAGTTATTGCATATTATGTGACTGCCACACAAGGCAATAGAGAGGATTCTTAGTGATATAAGCATCCTGACATGAACAACGGAGATGACATTTATCAAGAACGGTATATACAATAAGGAGTATGTGCATATTGTCAAGCTGTGCAAAATTAGTTGCCTGAATATGAATGTCATGTCAGCTTAGGTCTCATCCAACAAAGACAAATAACAACAGGTTCATGGACAACAGTAGACAGAGTCATGCACAATCATGGACAATATCAGCATAATACCACCATTAATCCATGTCTTTGACATAACATATGTGTTTGTGAGTGATTATAGATGGTTCTACAAGAGCTCACTTGAACAAACATCATGATTTGTAAGCAATCTAAGAGACACACCTTCCTCAAAAATTAACATCTTCTGGAGGTGCTAGGAGGGGGCACTGTTACACCTGTATTTGAAATTACAAGCAAATCTGGCTAGTTGACAGGTGTGCATGGCATATATATGGCACAATCTACACTGTCACAAATGTAACCCATGCCATCAATGTTGTTAAACTGTTATATATTTACTGTGTTCATCACAGGAAAATGTATCACACATGCAACTCGTATAACACCTTGAATGGGGTTGTGCACCATCAACCACCAATGGTTATGCAACAAAAAGAATACTTAGCTATGGCCAATAAGATGTGTGGGAGCTCACTGTGGCAAATGTGATACACTTGAGTAAATCACCAATGGAAGACGTGTTGGGAGGTACATAAAAAAGTGCTCAGTGTGCTCACTTATTGGTGCAATTTGGCCTGAGAACTATGGAACTATAATTCCATTTGATGTGGATGTACCACACATTTTTAGAACTTGTACTACATACAAAGGAGTAGTCACCATTGTGGGCATATGCTGGTGAACATTCTGCATCTACCTGAGTACACAGGTCACATACCACTTGGTCTGCTCATAAGGGTGTGCTGTCTATATTATAATTAGCTTGTGTATTTACTTTTATAATGGAACTAATCCCCCCATGATTTTTGTTCATCTACTGTGTCTTCACGGCTGTGGCAGCAATCTTTTGGGTGTGTTGATAAGGTCTGTATTATACCAGTACCACAATTGTATTAAATAATTGTCAACAATCTGCAGTCGGCCACAAAGATGGTTGGACAAAGGATATGTAAATCAGTCTTGACATCTGAGTCTTAAGTAATGAACAAGAAAGGCCATAGCATAGAGCACAGAGGTATGGACCGGCTTACTGGACTCTAGATATAGGTCACTTCACACACTTCAACATATTTATCTGCCATTTATGTGATCCAATGATCTACCCACTTGGTGTTTGTGGCCACTTGTGACAATTTCTCAGCAATACCTGAGTGTGGATTTGTTTCAAATGCCCTGGCCAGGTCAAGTTACATAGGATGATACTGTTGTAATCATGGATGCCCTTGTTCATCTTCTTGAGAACATCAAACAGATGCAACAGACATGATGTAGCCTGGACAAATCACACATGGGTTTGGTACACAGTTAGGAAATTACTTGTGTCCTTTTAGAGAAGGTGCATGATGACTTGTCGGTCTACCTCACAGATGAGGAAAGTCAGGATGGGTCTATAACTCCATGCATCAGGTGATGGTCACCCTCTGTCAGAAGGCTGCATGCTGATGTACACCCTTCTGTGGGAACATAGGCTGTCTGGAGGCTGTGTTGAAGTATACATCCAACTGTGTCTGCTAGGTCATGTTTTGAGTCATGCTATAGGCAACCTGTGATGTTGTCAGGGCCCATTGATTCTGTGTTATTAGCAGTGGAGAGTACACAGATAAGCTGTCTTTATTAGAATAAAAAAAAAACAAGTAATTTTCACATGTATACAACAGAGGGGTGATGTGTGAGACAAACTGTCAGCTAGCAGATTGTCTGTTTCCTCTGGTTGGCATCTACATACAAATCTGTGCTTAGTTGTAGTTGTGTATTCCTCTTAACATTCTACATTTATTGGAATAAATGATTTGTGAAAAGACCTCCAAATACAACCTTGTTCAGTGATACTATGCACACAGCCATACAACTGTATCAGTGTCACATACTTGCATCAATTGCACAACATATGCCTATATGTGTTTCATGGGCAAGCTGTGTTTGATCAATCTGAGGTCATATCAGGACACATTAGAGATTAGTTGTTTGTGGTTCATGCAGAACATTTCCTGACATAAATGCTAATAGTCACATAATGGTGCTGTTGACCATCTCACTATCCTTGCGTATAGCAACACAGCTGCACATAAAATTAATTCCACAAGGTTGCAATTGAATCAAAACATGTGATATATTGGTTGTGTATATCACAGCATAGTGACATGTGTATGAGACAAGACTTATGTGACTATGTAATCAATATGAATTCATATTGATGTCTGTCAGAGAAAATGTAATGATGGTATATAGACACATGCAGATGTGTGCCAAACTGCAAGTGTCCCTATGATGGCAGAATGCAAACTGTATAGAAGGTTAATCTGCTCCACTATAACAATACATGTTCTAATACACAACAAATATACATAAACGTGTATCATACCATGTCAACAGTTTTCAAGAGTTATATTACTGCAGCTGTTCTATAAGGATCATGTAATTCAATGACAACAATGGCCTTCAGTACATTAGCTCACATCACAGATTGTAACACTCTCTTGTAGCCATACTATACATCCACACCTTAATATGAACACGTCAAAGACAGCAACATTGGCATGTCAATTGCTCATAATGGCTAATGGCCAACATTACATGAATCCTAGCCATTATTATACCATGTAAAAAAATCACCATATCTCTATTATGGAAGATAGTAAGACTATTACAAGTACATGTATATTTGTTGGATTGCATTATATCCTGCCACTGTCCATATGGGACATGCACACCACACCATGACAGAATAAGCAATAACACATGCAGTGGTCTGGAGATGGCTTGCAGAGGCTCATGGAAGGACTCTTTCATGATCTTTGTATGCATATTTGACATGAGGACATCCTACAGTCCTCTGCAGAAAGGATCTCATGTGCCCAGAGAAAAAAGGTGGATGCATGGGGCTACCTGAAAAGTTCCCCAAGTGGCAGTGAAATGAAGAGTTATTCCAATGATCATACAATGACCACTACATGAGCTCAAAGATGAACTAACCTCTCACCTAACACACTGTTCAAACTCAGCCTCTCCACACGCTATGTACCCATAGAGTAGTGCACAGCAATGGTTATTCCACTCCACAAAGGTGGAGCCACAACAGACCCCAGGAACTATCACCCTATAAGCCTGACTAGCTTGGTCTGCAAGGCTATGGAGCGCATCATCATGGAACTCATTAGCAGAGACATTGGGAACCTCCAAACACTGGACACTACCCAGTTCGGCTTTGTTAAGGGAAAATCATGCCTCCTAAACCTGGTGGACTTTTTGAGACAGTTACCAAGGCTATAGATGAGGGAAAGGTGGCACACACACCCTACCTAGACCTCGCAAAGGCCTTTGACACCATTCCCCATTCTGGTATTATAGACAAGCTCACCAGCCTGAACATAAACCCCTGTGTCACAAGATGCATTGCCAACTGGCTCATGGACAGAACCCACATGGTGAGAGTTGCAGGAGCTAGGTCCAACTCTAAACTGGTTACAAGTGGCATTCCCCAGGGCTCAGTCCTAAGACCCCCTCCTGTTCAGCATATACTTCTCAGAGGTACAGACAAGCACAGGAGGACTATGGCTGACCAAGTTTGCAGACAACTGCAAACAAGGGGCTATAATTGATTCTCCAGCTGACACAGACATCCTCCAAAAGGGTCTCAATGAGATGGATACCTGGTGTCAAAATCATGGCCTCAAGCTAAATGCCAAAAAGTGCATAGTCATCCCCTTTGGAAAAAACAAAGTACCAACAAACTACCACATAGGTGGTAGTCCCTTAAATACGGAAGACATAATAAGGGATCTGGGGACTCAAGTTGACAGTAATCTCTCCTTTGATAATCACATTGCCAAAGTGGTTAGAAAATCCTTCTATGTGGCCCACCTAATCACAAAAGGGTTTGCATCCAGATCAAAAGAGATCATTTTGGCCCTCTACTCATCACTCATCAGACCCATCATAGAGTACAATGCCCCATTTGGGATATACCTTACAAGACACCTGCAACAACTGAAAAGACCGCAGAAGTACCTCACCAAGATGATCACTGGTCTCAAACAGATCCCCTATGCAGCTCAACTGAAGAAACTCCAGCTGTACTCGGTTACATACCGCCTACTCAGAGGTGATCTCTGCCTGACATACAAGGCCATGTCCAAACCAGAATTGATGGACATGCTCCACCTAAAGAAAACCATATCCCCTCAAGCCACATGCTCTAGGGATCTAAACCTCACCACAACAATAAATAGGACATGCTGGAGGGATAGATTCCTGTCCCAGAGACTTCCCATGCTTTGGAACAAGATTCCAATCTACATTAGTCAGAGCTCCTAACTAACGCTCTTCAAGAAAAACCTTGATGAGTGGATGGGAAACAGAAAGTTTACCCCAGGGATCACTTCAGTGGCTCTGCTGGACAGAGGCACAGGGAACTAATCTAAGGGGGTGGCGAAAGCCAACACATTCTGGCTAGGCTTCTAAATGTCTTTGGGCAGATAGCCTAGTACCTACCTATGAACCTATGAACCTATAATGTACCACCAACCACAAATGCATAGGTATATAAAATGAATTTCATGGTAGCAACACCACATATGTTTGACTGTAACACTATCACATTGCAATTTATGGAATATGAGAGCATCATTGTATACTGAGGAGAACATGTTGGGGAGGAGTGTAGGACATGGATGTGGAGTCACATCGCTGTATTAAATTGTCTCAAAAGTCAAAGTTGTATGTATAGACATGCAAGTTGCCTGCTGTCAGATTAGAACCCCTATATATGTAGGTAAAGTAGCTTACAAACACAGTAATATTACTGCCACAGTACAGGTTTACTTGGATACTGTCATAGTGCATGTTATACAGGATGACATAATGAGTGTATGCTACAACAAGATGTCTGACATAGCTGTGGACTCACATATCATTCTAAAATTGTCACCATAGTGATTGTTGAATGCACACACAGTTGACTGCAGTGAGAATAGAATCCCTACCTATCTATTTACAAAGCACAGTGCATAATGCAAGTGCCACAGCACAAGTCTAGCTTCTATAGTGTCTAACAACACTTTATAACTGATGACATCAGCAGTGTCTGGTGGGAAGAGGATGATAGTAGCAGTGTCTCACATGCTGGTGTAAAATGGTCTCTTGAATGTCAACCAAGTGAGAAAATACACACACACACACACACACACACACACACACACACACACACACACACACACACACACACACACACACACACACACACACACACACACACACACTAACTGACCACAGTGAGAATAGAAACCCTACCTTTATACAGGCACAGTACTTAACACAAGCGCACAGCGAAAGTCTGGCTTTTATAGTGCCTGACAACACTTTATAACTGATGACATCAGCAGATTCTGGTGAGAAGAAGATGGTTGTAGCAGTGTTCCACATGCTGGTGTGAAATGGTCTCTCATAGATTCATAGGTGGTCACTAGGCTAACAGCCCTAGAGTACTTACAAGCTTAGCCATATTTATCCTGAGTTTCTGCAATTGTCAGTGGTTAAGTGAGTGAAGTTTGTTGAGGTAATATTCTATAGCAGTTTATACCAACTCCCTCTGTCCAGGAGGGATATGGGTACCACCCCAGGAGTGAATTTGTGGTCACACATCCATTGATCTAGGTTGCATCTGAAGAGGTTCGGGGAGGAGCTATGTTTCATGTGAATTGGAAGCTTGTTCCAGAGATGTGGCAGTCTCTGGGAGATGTATATGTCTCTCCAGCATTACCTGTTTATGTCTGAGGCTAGGTTAAAACCCCTGGAGCTAGTGACACTCATGCAGCTTGTTTGACAAATGTGTAGCATTTCCATCAGGGTTGGGTCAGAGACTGCCCTGTAAGCCAGGCACAGGTCAGCCCTTAGCAATCTGCAGGAGACAGAATACAGTGACAGGCATTTCAGTCTTTCCATGTTAGACTTGTTTTGTGTACCCTGTAATTTCATGGTGAGAAACCTCTGTGGTCTCTCAAATTGTAGGTATCTGTTGAGGTACATGCAAAAGGCAGCATTATACTCAATTATTGGTCTGATGAGGAATTATAACATCCTTAGATCTAGATGTGGTATCTTTACTTATAAGATGTGCCACATAGAAGGATTTCCTAACTACTATGGATACGTGCTTGTCAAAGTTCAGACTGCTATCAACCTGAGTACCCAGATCACATACCACTTGGTCTACACTTAGAGGGGTGCTGTCTATAATGTAATTAGCTTTCCCAAAAGGAATAATAATACATTTTTTGCATTTTGCTTTAATCTGTGGCTTTGGCAGTAATCATTTGTCTGTATTAATCCTGTCTGCAGTATAGTACCATAGCTATCCACTTCTTCAACAGTGTAAAATGAATATGTATAGAGTACTGGCTGAATTTGGACTAGCACCTCAACAAACATGCAATCATGTTGTATAGCCAATTGGACCAAATTAAGTAGGACAAGAAGACGTGTGGAGTGGAGGGCCTTGTATGGGACATTTTTTTTGGGACAGATGCTCATTTATACTTTTTTATTTCAGGAAGAAAGGAATGTTGAATAAGGGATGTAGGTATTTCTGAGTCAGACAAGTATGGTAAGTGAGGAAGCAGATGTAGACAAACAGGACAAATATAACAAGAGAAAGGGATGGTGAGGGACGCAACATTATTGTGGATAGGAAGGGGACAAAGGGTGCCCATGCCTGTCAAATGTGGGGACAGTGATAATCTAGTTCTCACCCTCAAGACTTTCATGACTGTCCCCCTCCTATGCTTGCTGTCAGAGTGTGTGACATTTTCATTTGCCCAGCATTACAGTGAGCATCTTCTTCATCCAGCTAAGCCGTGCACCAGTGGTGCTTTCTGTGACCTCACACACCATGCATGGCATCACGTGGTGGGTGACAGAATCCGCATATCTACCAATACTCCCAGAAGGTACCACTGCACCATCTGCTTGGGTAATGTTACCAGATTTGTAGGGCCCAGGTAGTGCAGGGGCGACAGAGGCAGTACTGCCATGTTGACTCTAAGGTGTTGGGCATTGGTGCAGGAGCCATTGGGGGCAGGCTGAACCACAGTGGTTGGTCTACCTCCCTGTCCTGTAAAGCATTTTGTGAGTTGTCAGAAAATGATGACATCAAAACATTGTGACCATGCATATAAAAATAAAAAAAGAGAGATAAGGGTTAGGGTAAGAGGAAAAAAAGAGATAATTAGTGCCATCATATGTGACATACAATAAATTAGAACAATATAATTAATTTATTTCCACTTTTACTTTTAAGTATACTTTTTAACATCTCAAAACTATAACTGATGATTGCTCCAAACAATCTTTACAATATGCATATATTGCACATATGCCTTATTAAATAATACAGATTAAATTAAACAGTATGGCATGTATGCCAATTTTGTTGAAATTGTTTTATGATACATCTGTTACCTGTGGAATGTGAACCTACAACATCTGAATGCAATATTACAATTGATTCCTACAACTGGCCTACAGACTGCAGCATGCATGCCTGAATTTAAAGTTAAAATATGCATGCTTAATTTGCTGCTAGTGAACAGAAGAACAATCCTTTAAATAAAATACTTTTGTTGTGTTGCATACATACCCCTTACTTCCTAAGTCTTTCTAAATGATCAGCATGGGCTTCCCTTTTCACTGCAATTTCCTGGTCAGCTGTAGAATAAAAGAAGAGAAAAAGAGCAGAGCATTATCCATACCAGTTTTGCCTATATCCAGCTTTCTATCTAATTTAAATTATCTTTATCTGTATACTTACACAACTGTGGGATGTTGGCAGTCCTAAACACATTCAGCCACTTGTTGATTATATCCTGCTTGCACCTTTTGAGGTCATTATAGTGGTTCCTGAATTGCTCTTCAGTGCATGGAATGCCAATCCCACTGGAGACAGCCTTAACCTTACTATTCTAAACCTCAGATTTGTAATGAGACCCGGTATAATTACCTTGCAGCAGCCTTCGGCCGTAGCACTTTACAAAAGTTCAATAAAGATTCTTTAAAACTCCACACTCCTCCTTTGAGCCCTAAGTTGGGCACCTTCCCTTCTAGCGCCAGAGATGTCCACTCATGTCAAACTGCAACAGTTAAGAGTGCTTTCTTGCCAATTCATGTTATTGCATTTAATGCTAGTGTGCAAACCTGAACAACCATGCAGACCGAGTTTGTGCAACACTAAGTCGACAGCAACAGTATCAAGCAGAGAGAAAGCAGTATTTGAACTAGAAAGGTTAATTTGACAGTTGACATTAGTTTATGGGTTGGTCGCTACTGTAACTGTTATTTGATTTAACTTTGCAGGCATATATTGGGGGCATATATTTTATGACCTGGCACATTTGTTGTGTAGTTTTACACACTGATAACATTAAATTGTACAATGTGGGATTCAAACCAGTGCAGAAGAGACAAAACATATTTTTCCACATAGTTGATTTTTCATCCTTGCCACAGAAGAAATGCTTGTCAGACATTCTCATTAATTATATATAAATACACTTGACAGAGTGAGTGGTTAACCATGTATGTGTATGACCTGACAAGGTCCTGGTTTATACTTTCATGTGTGTATGGGTATCACTGAAGTCTGAAGTTCATCCAAGGCCAGAAAAGGCAATTATAATTGCAGAAACATAATTGTCAGTATACACTCATTCGCACATTAATTCATATGAACTCCAGTGTTATACATACTTATTGTTATTTGTAATTATGTTTAAATTGCTTTATATTTTGCAAAATTAAGTGGGCAAGCATTACTAAAATTGGGAGTGTACTACATTAGAACTCTGGCTCACCTGTATTGTGAGCATTAACTTATACCAATTGCTACAAATTGAGAGCACTCATTGTACATGAGGCATTGTTTATCAAGCCTGCTCATTACTTATACATATATATTAAAGAGTTCAGTGTTTAACCATGTATGTGTGTGATATGAACATTCAGAAAATAAATATGCAATTGTAGAACCATAACTGTACTGCTACCCACAGTTACACATGTAATACATCTCTGATATCCTGTGTATACTCAATGCACATGTTATCGATAATTATTCCTATGTGTAAGTATTTTTCTACTGTTAATTTTTATATAAAGTAAAGTGGAACATCAGTAAGAAATGCTTGGTCTTAGCTGGATTAGAACCCAGTCTCACCTATAGTAAAACCCTTTACTTACAACTAGGCAGCAATTCTATAATTTCACATTAATTACTATGTATGTGTGCTGACTGCAGCACAATGCCACTTAACTTGGAACTTCTACTGCGAGGTGGATGGCATCCTCATGGATGTAGGTCAGCCACATCATCTGATGTTAGCCAGTGTGGCCATGCTTGATCATGCTCCCGTAGTGGCAATACTTCCACTGCCCCTTCAGGTGCACACACTCAGTCATGGCAGCCCATGGAGTTGTGGTCCTGGGCATACTCGTCAGGAGGACTCGACCAGCAGACAACAGTCACATTCAGGTAGCAGCAGTGCATCTGACTGTGAGCATGGACATGCCAATGCAACTCCTGGCAGGGCCAGTTATAGCAGTTAAGGACAATGACAAACTGGCATCTGTACCATGCATGGTTCACACCTCTCCAACATACCAGGATGTAGAGATACTACAGAGCTTGGCTGTTCCTGTAGACACTCACACACACGTTTCATCTTGAATACCAATACAAACACACACATACATAACAGTTACATGGGTGAGTCATGAGACTTACATCTCATTCTGACTCAGTGGCCATTTGATACTTTATTTAAATGTCTGTCCATCTTTCTTACTCACACGCACTCACTACCTTTTGTGTCAGCCTTAGCCTCCTGCCCCCCCAAACAACACCCTGTACAAATGATAACTGTGGCATATATCCCTTGATTTTGTCTCTTTTGGATTCAGGGACACATGACTCTTTTCGCTGATGCCCAGGGTGCATATCTGATGGAGTGTTTAGCATATATTTGTTTTTGTTCCTCTTTTGGAAATTGTACTGCTTTCTTACAGGTTTTTGTAATGTGTACATCCCTCTCGATCATTTAGATCAACAAAGCTGGACAAAGTCATAAATAAAAGAGTGAGAAAGGCCCAGAAATTCAAATATTTTTTAAATATTTTGGTCTTACAAACTTAGAAAGTTGACAGAATAACAGGTTTTGCATTATCATGAGTTTTCTGCAGGATATAAAGCCTGAAACTGAAATGTTTGTCATTATTTTCTAACTTCAATCTTTAATGATTTATCAGTACAAAACTATGAGGCCAAACTCTGGACATTCTGTGAAAATATGTACATTTGAGAGGTATGAATGTGGAAATCTTTGATGCATGAGGCCTATTAGTTGATAAAGAGCATGTGTATTGGCATAAGTCAGTGCTGTAACATATTTATGTCATTTCTGTAAAAATCATTCATCTTACAATTACTTACATTAGCAAGTAACATTATGCAAGAATATGCCATTCATTTATGTTCTTAGACATTTATTTTTGTATTCCAGGTTCAACCCTGACCTTGGACACCCAGGAATTGAACGAGTGTTAATTTGGGGCTGACTATGTATGATGCTAGGAGTACAAAGCCATTACATGGGTAAGTAAAGGTTGTGAGTGTTGCCTGGCATCAATGTTACTGTGTGTATGTGCATAGGATGAAGGTTTTAGCCCCTTAGGTGGTGAGTGTGTATGCTATCTGTTTCCTCTTGGTCAGTGCAAGGGCATATTGTGCATGCCTGCATCAGCTTACGGCCATAGTGGCTCATGGTTCCCCCTCTGACTCCTTACCTGCATGTGGCTGTGGTGATCTTGCCAGTGGTGGTGGGATGAGTGTCCCTTCCCCTTGGTATTCCTGCTGAAGCTGTTTCCTCAGAATAATAATCTGAAGCATGGCACATACAGTGAACATTTCAGCACATGTACTAGGACTGTACTGCAGGGCTCCCCAGATGTTGTAGGCATTGGAACTGTGACTTCAACAGCCCAAACACATGCTCTATGATGTTTCTTGTTTGAGTGTGTGTCTCATTATAGCATTCTTCAGTTGGTGTGTGTGCATTTCTGATGAGCGTCATCAGCCACAGTTCGAGTGCATAACCTGCATCTCCAGTGGATGACCCTGTGAAATATCCTCCTAGAAAACATCTGATAAAGTTGAAAGATGTGCCAGATATGTGAGTTGTGTTAACTGCCTAGGTTGCCTGGGGTGGCTCGTGCTATTGATCTGTAGGACTGTAACCCCTCCCAGCTGTAAACAAAGAAGAAAAGAAGAAAATAAAAAAAAAAAAGAAAAGAAAAAGAAAAGACAAAATACAAAAATAAAAACATGAGTGGCGGAACATCCTGCATGCGCACTAGCGGCATTTCTGGACTACTGGTGAACCAGTCTGGAGCATGCGCACAGAATCCAGACTGTCTCACCAGCAGTCCATATTAGGAAGATCACATGCAGAAGCACTATCCCAGAAGTCTATGCAGTTACAACTGCATAGACTTGAAGGGGGATTAGACTGCAATGTCTGCAGGCTGGGTAGCACCCAGCTTGCTCCGCTCTCATGGGAAAGACTTGCTCTCGTCATCATGGTTTAGATGGAAAGACATGCTTGGATGTATTGTTGTGGGCTGTGGATGGATGTTACAACTTGTTTTTACGCACTTTGAGGTAATGAATATTGTTTTATGGACTTTGAGGTGTGTGTGTGTGTGTGTGTGTGTGTGTGTGTGTGTGTGTGTGTGTGTGTGTGTGTGTGTGTGTGTGTGTTGGGTGTGTGTGTGTGTGTGTGTGTGTGTGTGTGTGTGTGTGTGTGTGTGTGTGTGTGTGTGAGTGATGTGTGTAATGCCCCAAGTGCTATATGGTGGTGGGTAGAGAACAGACTTAGGGCTCTGTACCTTGGCCCAGATGGCAAGAGCCTGAATTCCCTTCCCACCACCATTTGTAAAACAATTTGCAGATTTTTCCCACATACTTGTTATGTTCTGTTCCTCATAAAATCTGTGGTTTCTGTATTTTTGTGTCTTTACAAAGTTAGTAGTGCAGCGGTGCAGTGGTGGTATTATTGCCCAACAGCTACAGGTTCTCTGGTTTGATTCTTGGCTGGGGTGCCTTCTGTGTGGACTCTGCATGTCCTCCCTGTGCTTGTGTGGGTTTGCTCTGGTGTCTTTCCATCTTACAAAGACATATGTCTGGAGTGTTTCTCCCTGGGCCTCTGCTGAAAACTGGCTTTTGTTCTAAGTCAGACTTTCCTGGTTAACAAATGTTAAATAAAAATGACAAGCATTTGAATTTCAGACTTCATATTCCTCAGAAAGTACACGGTAACACAAGACCCTTTATTCTAGCAATTTTCTAAGTTTATAAGATGGATATTTGAAATTTGTCCTTATTTTTGGGACTGTATTCCACTATTATTGGCTTCATCCAGGTTTTGTCTGCTAAGGTTGAGAGCTATGGTAAGAACTGAATTCACTGAATACGTTTGGGGGCTGTATTTCCCCATTACTGGCTTTGTCCAGGTGTTTTTTGCTAAGAGGTTGAGAGCTATGGTGAGAACTGAATTAACTGAATATGTTTGGGGCTGTATTCCCCCATTATTGGCTTTGTTTAGGTGTTTTGTGCTAAGAGGCTGACAGCTATTGTGAGAACTGAATTCACTAAATGGTTGCCATTTAAGTTTCAGTCTTCCTTTCTTTCACAAAACAGCTGATCTGGCATAGTGGTATGTTGCTCTGACTGTTTTGCACAGGGTCCTGGGTTCAAGACTTGGCAGTGAAATGTATGGTGGTAACACATCATTTTATTTTAGCAACTTTCCAACATTATACAAGCAATGTTTAAAATGTGTCCCTGGTTTTTGGGCTTTTGTCCCACCTCCCCCCAATAAATTGTGGCTTTGTCCAGATTTCTTGTGCTTGCAAAGTTCAGAGATACAGCTGAGTGAGCAGATTTTACAAGGAATTGAGAGCTGCAGGGGGAGCAAAAGTTTAGTGCTGCTTATGCTAAGTCTGCTTACATTGTTAATAACACAACAGGAAGTATACTTGCTTTTGATACAGAAGGCTGCGGGTTCTACTCCCACAGTATATATATGCATTGCTGATACTGTACTGTGTTGCAAAGGGGGTGGATGCTGCACTCCTTTTTGGTGAAGATACCTAATAACTATGAACCTGTTATCAGTTTGCCATCCATTCCCTATTTCAATATTACTAGCTTATCATTTTTTTAGTGTAACATAAGCAATTTATTCCTCAAGGGCAACAGGCACTTTATTTGTAGATGAAACAATGAAATATAAATTTGTTTGCTAGCAGCAACCTCTTCATTAGTTACAGATCTCTTTAATGTGGAATTATTTAGATGACTTTTACTTCTTCAGAGATTGCACATATTTAGTGATACTGGTGGACTGTAGAAGTGTGAGTAGACTTTTATGATGGAAATGTTCTGAATTGGGCAGTTTTGTCATTATTGGTGCATACAGTTTGTTTCATTGTTTTCTGGAAAAATGTTCAAAAAAATTTAAAATGTCCTCTAAAACTGTACTGTATTGTACAAGGAATATAAATTAATACAATCAGGAAGGTGTATGAAAGAGCGTGTGTATGTTTCGTGTGCAAGGTGAAAACAACCCAAACCCAAAGTATTATCTGCCACTGGCAAAATGTATTTTCTTTGAATGCGGGTTTCAATGCTGTTTCAATTAATGTGAGTTTCAAGAGTAGGGAAGTTGTAATGCTAAGTCTGTTTTCATTGTGAGACTGTATTGCTTTGTTTAGCAGATATCTATTAGTGTTTGCACTGCAAAATAAAACTTTCAAATGAAGTCCAAATTATCAGAGAAGTAAAGCAGTATGCACATTAGTGTTTAGGGTAAATGGGGTGAAATAGCCAAGTAATGGTTCATTGGAATGGCTGCATGGGGAGGCTCCATTTGACCATGATTTTGTGAGGGTGGAAGGGCGGCAAACACAAAGACAGCCCTGGCTGAACTATACCTCTCAACTCTCCACATTTTTGGCATAATGAATAGATTTTTACTTCTTATTTTTGGTTTGTTCCTCATAAAATTTGTGCTTTTCTGGCAAATCATTTATGAATTAAGTCACTAAATAATGACAGACACTGAGTTTCAGACTTCATAACCTTCAGAAAAATGCATGCTAAAGCAAGACCTGTTATTCTATCAACTGTCTCAGTTTATACAAAAGCAATTTGTAGTACTGTTTATATGTTCCCCCACTATATTTGGCCTTGTCCAGATTTCCTGCATTAACAGGTTGAGAGGTATGTGCAAATAAATTGCTTTATAGAATTAGGCATATCCAAACTTCTCAACTGTCCCCGCTTTTGGCTCAGAATGTTGCTCTTCCCCCAATAATCCCTCTGCAAAATGGCAATTTTGGAAGAAAACGTGGATGGTTTACAATTAATAAATAGCTAATAATCAGAGTTATAGATTACTTTTATTTCAGAAATGCATGTAGATTTTTTTATTTTGTCAGCTGCTGAAGTTAGCAGTACTAATATTAAAAAAGTGTCCCTTCTTTGACAGGTTCCCAGATGTATTGTGTGGCTATTTTATATTTTTGCATCACATTTTTGGTCCGTTTTTCATAAAATTGTTGGGGGGGTGGCAAATTAGTGGCAAATCATTAAAGAGTGAAGTTAGAAAATAATGACAGACATTTCAGTTTCAGAATTCATATCCTTTAGAAAATTCATACTAATGTAAGACCTACTATTCTATTGTCTTTCTAAGTTTATAAGAGCAATATTTAAAAATTGTCCTTATTTTTGGGCCTTTGTCCCACTTCTGTGTATGGCTTTGTCAAGATTTCTTGCTCTGAGGTTGAGAGGTATGACAAATGTGTCAGGGCCATCATAGTCAGCCAGAGACATTTCAAACTTTGACATACTTGTTGCACCCCACTCCCCCATGTAGTGACTCTGGATGTGTCCAAGCAAGGCAAGGAGCAGTTATGCAGTGTAAATGTGCAGAGTATCCTCCCATCCAAGGTAGACACAAGTACTACAGTTGATTTTCATCTGTCCTTGATTTTGCATAATGTTCTGGTTTCTGCCATATTTTTATATTGTTGATTTATGCATATTATTATTCAAAAAGTGCCTATTACTCTGTGTTTAAGTAGCAATGCTTTAATGACCATCAGGTAAGCTTGTCTGAGATTGTAAGATGCAAGTAAGTTTTAATATGCATACTGTTAAAGAATTGCCAACATTGAAAGCATTTCTGTTGGTGCCATACAGAGAATACTTACATAACTAGATAACATATAAGCCTTGGGTATTGAAATGCATATGACAGCATTAGTAATTAAGGACAGGATTATATTATTTTAAGAAGCTCATTACATTTGTTGGAGACTTGCAGTCATCTTTGCAGGCTTTACCTGCAAACTAAACAGAATGCCAATCTAGCATGTGTGGTCCATAACCTGTGCAGTAACCCTTTAAGCAATGTATGTTGAGCTTGTTTCTTGTTTGCTTTTCATTTTTTTACTTTGATCATGTTTTCCCCATGAAACAAGTAGATAGTTTCTGTCAAGCAGCAGGTCTTTTTTGGATAAGAAACATTTTTACAAGTGGGGGCATCACTGAGATTGCTACATTCAGCATGTTACTTGGTACTTTAATAAAGCTGAATATAAATTATCATTAGAACTGCAGTGCAAGGAGAAGTGGTTTGAGTTGAGTGCTGCTTGTTTTTCTTATACTTGATTTTGATTGGCATTCCAGCAATGTATTTAAAAAGTAATTTATTTTTTCATGCATCACAATCTTTTTGTTTCTATCTAGATATTAAGTAAGCTAACCTTGCAGCCAATGCATTGAAGTATTTTTTTTCTTCTACACGTCATTTTGTCTTTATTGGACTCGTCACTCTCATAATGATGGTTTGGCACCCAGGGCAGCGTATTAAATTAAAGTTACAGTCTTTGTGGTTTTGAGCATAGCTCCTCCCCTTTCTAATTGGCCACACCCACTCCCACTGACCCCCCACCCACCCATTCAGCTGTCTCCTGCAGCCCCTCTTTGATTTGAAGTCACCAGCCACCAGTGGTTGCCAGGACACACATTCAGGATGATTCCCTTGGCAGTACACATGACCTGAGAGTTAATGTAGTGGAAGCACTTTCTGTTTATGCACACTCTTCCCTGTTCCCCGGTGCTTTGATTTTGACAATCGTACAGCCTATGGCACCCAGGACTTCAGGGTAGTGGGTTACATGGTAGAACTCCTGCATAGTTGTGACTCTGTCCTCAGCTGTACAAGGAAAATGTAGTCACTGGCATGATGTTTCATAGCATTCAGGAACTGATGTAGGATCCTAGATGCTTATGCCTGTGACACCCCTAGCATGTCCCCTGTTGGTCTCTGGAAAGTTCCTATATAGCTAATATTCTAAGTGCTACACATACTTTAGTCTCCACCAGAATTGGTCACCCTCAGTTTGCCCTTGCTCTCAGTTGAGAACAACAGAGAATGCAGAGTTCTTATAGTGTGTATCTATCCACCATGTAGTGCTCTACACTTTCCACCTCATGCAGACCATGAAAAGTTAAATGGGGGGGTCTAAACACCCTTCTCCTTCTTGGCCCTAGTCTCTCAGCAGCTGCAGCAGCATAGACATGGGTCTGTTGCACATATGCATGAATAAGAGCAACAGCAGTCCCTAACATTATTTCTGTGTAGACTAGTTTCCATGACTGTATTCCAACAGTCTTTGGAATTCACAAGCCAAACCTGCACTGAGTCTACACAATTGCTTTATAACTTGTTGAATAGCTCTTCCATTTTGGATTGGTTGATTAGCATGCAATTCAGCTGCTTATGCTGTTATTAGCATGCAATGATATTTACCATGTTTGCATGGCTCTATACACTGCATATAGAGACACGTTTCGAAGACAAAATGGTGCTCTATCATGTGTGTGCCACAGCATGATGCTTGCATGGTTTTAGCGGACCGTGTAGGCTTTACTGAATCTGCAAGTATGTCTAATTTGGTATAATTATTTAAACTGTAGATGTTTTTCACAGTATTTTTGAAGACTGCAAAAGTATTTTTCTTAAATTGTTTTGTAATACTTTGGGGCTATTCTCTCCAGCCCTGTGCTGAAAATGGGCTCTTACCCAATCAGATTTCCCCTGTAATCAAATATCAATAAATAATAAAAATAAATAAATATTTGGTGACTTCAGTCCTCAGTGATTTGCAAAAAAAAATAAAAATTTTCTGAGAAACAGACCAACAATATGTGGCAAAAATCTGGACATTTTGGGAAAATCAGTCTGTGAGGACACGGTTTACCATGAGAATGTAGAATGAAGGCTTAGTGAACACAGGAATGTTGAAAGTCATTAGGGTACTTCCTGTATTGCCAACCTTCACTACTGTCAGTGTTCAGTACAGCAAATGCCACTGTGCATTTGCACATATACGATCGACGTTTCGACTAGAGATCTTGGTACAGTGCAGAATGGGAAATTACTCTTTTCCCCACTGTAGTGCAATCTCAGAATTGGAAAATATAATTTGCAGGGGGTGTGGGGTGTGCAAAAATTTAGGTTATGTGATTTGCGGTACTGTACTGAAAAACAAAATGTCGAAAGTGCAATTGCGATTCTGTTGCTAAATGCACTTTGAGATTCTGCCCTACTTAATATGCAGGAAGTGATTTTGCAAAGGTGATATTTTGAATGGATTACGTTTTGCTGTTCAAATATTTGATTGTAAACCTCGGACACTTATGGTAATTGCCCTTCGCCATTTCCAAAAGAAAAGAGAACCACAGTTATCTGGGCCAGAAGCGGGTTATCACAATGATCTATCCAAAGTGACAGAAGAAGATCAATGTCAAAGATATATATATATATATATATATATATATATATATATATATATATATATATATATATATATATATATATATATTCAAAGATTCAAAGAAACTTTATTGTCATTTAGGACCACACAAATGCAGCCTAAATGAAATTACAAATGTCAGCTCACAAAAGAAATGCAGTGTAAATAACACAGATACACAGGTATCAGAGAATAACAACACGTATGATATGCAAGAGGTAGTTCACATTACATAAACACATTCAATACCCATTATCCAGTGATAAATAATAAATAAATACCCATGACCAAGCCCCTACACAGTTAAGACAGAGAATAAATAGAGCTAGTGAATAGCAACTCTTTAGTTACCATATTGCACTCGTTAACCTTAAATGTGATTCAGTATAGCCATAATACTGCATAACAGGAATGCTGGTGGTAATATATATATATGCTAATTAGGTTTTTGGATGTTTCTATGTAGTAAATATTTTCCAGTAGACTGTAGAGCATCTTTAGATGTATGCATGTGGGTGAGTGGTAAATATCTTGAAAATAGATTTTCTGGTGAGTGGTTAAAAGAAAGCATGCAGTGCATATGCATATGTGGTGCTGTAAATAAGTGGTTAAATGAAAATAAATTGTTGTGGTGTTTCTCAGTGTAGACTGAGTAGCCAAAAGTGTGTGGTATGAGTGTATGGTTTAATATATGGAAATAAGGTATATAAGGAAAGCTGGTGGTGGAGTGCAGAAGTCCAGGAGGTCATCTAAAGACAGAAGGAGACCAGAAAAATGTGGGAATTAGAAAAGATGGACCAGGCTAAGAAGGACTAATGGTTGTCTAACAAAGAGGCTAAGGGAGGAGTAGCAAAAGTAAAGAAAAAGGCATCAGAGGCACTCTACCAGCTTCCGGAAAGTGACTTGGTTAATGGCACAAAGAAAGTCTATCATGTTGCAAGGCAAAGACAAAGATAAAGAAGATAGTCAGACACCCTTCATAATGGATGCTAGCAACAACCTGTTCACCAATCCACAGGACATCAAAGGTAGATACTTTCAGCAGCTTCTGAATGAAGAAAACACCACAGAAGCTGTACTACCCCAGAAACAGCCTACAAAGAAAGAAAAACAGGAGCTCAGGCTAGAAAAAGGACAGCACTAAGAAAAATAAAGTCTGGGAAGGCAAAAGGCTTAGATGAACTCACAGAAGAAATATTCAAAATGCTGGGTGAGATAGAGGGGAGAAATGGCTCCTGAGGGTGCTCATAGCAGCATGCACAGAAAAGAATACCCAGATGATTGGAAAGTAAATGAATATGCAGAGTAGTAGAAAATAAGATGGGAGATGAGCAGTACAGATTTAGATCAGTATGCAGCACAAACAACCTGATGTTTGCAGTGAGACAGAGAGCTGAAAAAAGCTATACTGGGCATTCCTAGATCTGGAGAAAGCATATAACAAGAACCCAAGAAAGCTGATTTGGGCAAGTTTGCGGTGGTTTGAAGTCCAAGAAACATTGGTAAAATTAGTGCAGACTATATACAAGGGCCTAATGGCTCAAGTACAAACAGTGTATGTTCTCACAGAGGGGTTTCTAGTGGGAGTAGGTGTGCATCGGGTTCAGCTTTGAGCCCACTGATGTTCATATGGTGATGAACTACACTAGCAAACAGATGAGAGGTGACAGCTCAACAAAGCTGCTGTATGCAGAAAATGTGGCATTACAGGCAGACTCTGAGCAAGAACTTCAGCAAAGGTTAGTGGAATGAAATGCAGAACTGAAGGCACATAGAGGATGAACGTGAGTACAGATAAGACCAATGTAATGGCAGTAAATGGGGGAAATCAGAAGAAGCTGAGAAATGCGATAGAAGGGGAAATAGTGGAACAAGTTAACAGCTTCAAGTACCTGGAGGGGGTGGTTGAGGAGAAGGGAAGACTGAGCAAGGAGGTCAAAGGTAGAATCAGAGGAGCTGCAGCCAACTGGCACATAGTATCAAGAGTAGGGTGTGACAGAAGAATACCAAAGAAGCTGAAAAGCAAGGTGTGCAAAACAGTAGTGAGATCAGTACAGAAACCTAAGCTGTAATGGCAGAGCAGTTGATGAAGCTAGAGGTGATGGCGATGAAAAAACAGAGATGAGTGGCAGGATGTACAATCCAGAACAGATGAAGAAATGAGGACATCAGAGCAGAAGACAAAGTAGTTCCAATTGCAGAAAAGGTCAAAAACAGATTGCGGTTGTTTGGGCTCGAAAAACTCATCAGCTTGTTAAGCGCCAAAATGCATATAGTCATACCCTTCGAAAACAAGGTTACCCCTAGCTACCATGTTGCTAAAGTAGTTAGGAAAACCTTCTATATCTTCCACCTGATCATGAAGGGATTCACATCTAGATCAAAGGGAGGTCATCGCCCCCTGTACTCATCACTCCATAGACCTATGATTGAGTACAATGCCCGTTCGGAATGTATCTGACCAGACACCTGATGCAGCAACCACAAGGGCGGGAGATCCCGGTGAGGTGGAGCAGAGGCGCTGGCCTTGTTTGTTCAAGAGGAATCTTGACCAATGGATAGAGACGCAGATATACCCCAGGCTAAAGGCGAAAGCCACATAACTATGGGCTAGGCAACCTATGAACCTATGTGCAGAAAAGCAGAAGACAAACTGGTGAACAAGACTTGGGAAAAAACAGGACGAAGGCAAGAGGAAATGAGGGTGTCCAGCACACAGACTGATGTATTGTGTGAGAGAAGACCTGTGACAGTCAAGCATGACTGTCGAAGAAAGTAGGAGATGAGGTATTGAATAGAGAGAGAGATGGCAACAAGTGACAAGACATTCTACCCCATATAGAAAATGGGAAAAAAGGGGGTTGATGATGATCATGATGGTCTAGTTTATTGTATGTAATATATATGCATGTGTTCAAATTCTAGCGTATTCTCAGTAGAGATGTGCTGGCTGGGCTTTATGTGTTGGACAGAATGGTTGGGAGCATACTGTGATGACAGAGATGTTTAGTGCGGACCATGTTAAAAATTGTGAGTGGTAGTTGTGCAAGATGTATGTTTGTTTAACCCCTAAGTGCCCCTTACCCCAAGGTAACTGCAGTCTTGGAGTTGCTTACATAAGCTTTGAAGGTTTTCTCCTCCAAATTAAAAGTGTATGTGATGAATGTTTACTTTGGATTACGTGACTATATTTGTCTGACTAATCTTTGTAAGTGTGCGGGTTTATGCACATTAATGTCTTTTTGATGGGATGCCATGTTGATCAGCACACTGACTGATAACCAACAGTGTTATGTAATTGTGTTTTTATAAACAAATTGATCAGTGACTGGTGTGCTTTCAGCATTTAGGACTAAATCTGTCAGGTAAGTATCTATATTTGATTGTGTTGGTTAGGGCTTTAGTGTGAGTGTAAGTGTATGTTCTGACTGTGATGTGTGTGTGTGTGAAGGGAATGTAGGTGTGTGGTGGTGTTTTCATGGGTTTATCTGTATAGTATGACTTTGGAGTTAGAATATTTAAGTAGGGGGGCTGTGGGGTGCAAGGGAGCTTGCCCCCCTACTTTTATGTAGTGTACATTTGTGTGTTTGTGTTTTGGGTGAAGGTGTATGTATCTGTATGTGTGTGGTGTATGTTTAGTGTAGTGTTTGGGATTTTAAATTTCACGCTTCTGGTCTTCTCATCTTTCGAGTATCTGGTCTCAGGATTCCGGTCTTCGGTATTGTAAGTATTCGGGATTTAGTAGTGATTTTATATATATATATATATATATATATATATATATATATATATATATATATATATATATACGGGTCTACTTCTGTTCTTCAAAACTACACTTTATCCACTTCATTGAAGACCAGAAATCCAACCTCACTTTAGCAAAAATGCAATTTCATGAATGACAGCCTACCAAAGCACAAACATAAAACATACCTCAAATATATTTTTGGAGGGGGGCAAGCTCCTCTGCACCCCCATGTGGAAGGCTGCACCCCCCTGATACTTAAATATACTAACTCCAAGATCGCACTACAGTGGGGAAAAGGGTATATTCCCTTATCCCCACTGTACCATGCTTTGGTAAACTGTCATTCGCGAAAGTGCATTTTCACTTAAGTGCACTTTTGCTAAAGTGGGGTCGACTTTCTGTTCTTCGATAAAGTGTAATTTTGAAGAACAGAAATAGACACACACACACATATATATATATATATATATATATATATATATATATATATATATATGCACACACACACACACACATATATATATATATATATATATATATATATATATATATATATATATATATATATATATACATACATATTTATATATAGATATACACACAGATCCCACTAACTTTGTCAAATGATACTTTGGTCAACATCTGCTTAACTGACACAATTCTGTCAACTAAACAGGTGGTTGACAGGAGGCTTGCGAGATAGACAAGACCTTGGAAGTAGAATAAACCTTTTTCACCAGTTATTGTGTGATCTTGGAGTTAGAATATATAATTTAGAGGGGGTGTGAGGGGGCTTATCAACAGATAACTAAATTGTACAGCCTGCTTTTAAAATACTGTTTTGATACCAATACGAGGTTGTCTTGAATGTTGAACTGTGTCTGCAAATGGGTTTACAATGTCAACACTGTGCTTTATGGAAATTGTGCATTTTTCCTTAACAGACATAGGGGTCGATGTGTTGTTAGCAGTCCATCCACTATCCAAATGCACTTAAAGTATGTAATAATGTTGTAAAAACTAAATCGGCAACCATGTTTAACAGTGCTGTGGTGCAGGCAGGTCTAATATGCCTCTGATATGAAGGCCAGATATCCAAAGGCTGATGTTAATTGAAAGGGAGCTCACTACTGCTTATGGATATCTAATTCTATCATGACTGAATGGTAACACTACAACTGGTTGAGATCATATGGCACAGACTTCTAAAAGTTCAAGTTGCAGAAGTCAGAGAACTCAGCCAAGATAACTGCTAAATAAATAATGCATGGGACTTCATAATTACATTGTGACTGACCATTGTTCAAAATGTCTTCCTCTGCTCTAACACGAATATACATCTGCTTTTAACTTAAGTGTGCCGATTTTGCAAGGATCTGTTATTTCTTTTGCTGGGTTTACTTGCTCATTTGCATGACTGTGCAAATAAAATAAAATAAAGAATACTCTTTTAAATTTGCTTTGTCTGTTTACAGAACATGCACATTGCAAAATAATGCCACTACTGCATGCAATAGCCCTTCAATTAGTGCAGTAATGTGTCTGAGTTATTAAAGTACCTAAATTGTTAATGATTTTTTTACTGCCAAGAGCCCCACATGCTATACAGAATTTCCCATATCATGAGAATTACTGTGATCATGTCCGAAAGAATACCATATCTCTCAACCCCTTAGTGCAAGAACAGTAGACAAAGTTAAAAATAATGAGGGACAAAAGCCAAAAAAATAGGGGCAGATTTTAAATAGTCATTATAAACTTAGAAAATTGCTAGAATATCAGTGTTGCATTTGCACACATTTTCTGAAGGATATATAAAGTCTGAAACAAAATATCTGTCATTATTTAGTGACTTAGGTTCTCAATGATTTGCCAAAAAATCTCAAATTTTATGAGGAACAAGCCAAAAATTAGAGGCAAAATTCATGATAGTCTGTGAAAATGTTGACAGTTGTGAGGTATGAGAAATACTAACTTCCTCAATGAATTTATTGTAAAATAGATGGTAATCATATGAAATATCAGGACCTCCTAGAACGAATCCCGAAATACGGAGACTAAATGGCCAAAACAACAGACTGATATGTACTAAGTCCAAGATGCCATTTCCATGAATATTCCCTTTTCCCCTAGGTATGGTGATCTCTTGATTTGGGATACGTGTAAGTTTAGCGGGTGTGGAAAATTCGAAAGGGGCTTGCCCCCTGCAAATAGAAGTTTAAACAGAAGAGAGATTTTCGAGATTTGATCTTCTCCTGTGTTTTTAGTCTTTTTTTAGCTGGTAGTCACACAACATTTCAAGTACTGACATTTCAATAGGGAGCCAAAATAGATGGATATAGGGCTCAGGATACCTAATATGGCAGTTGTCCAAATAATTTATTTTTTTCCTATGTGAAACATCATCTAAGGAAGAGTCTATAGAATTATGCCCACCTCTCCACAAGGTGTGCAGAAATGACCAGAAACATAACCATTTATCCTTCACAAGTGGAAAACTGCCTGCAGGTGGCATCTTCAAAGTGGAGACCAAAAAGCAGAGAAATATGAATTTATTAGAGATTCTCAGTCTTTCTGCAGAATACTTCCACAAAGGTCAGTGTCTTTAGACTCACTATAGACTCACATTATTTAAGAAATGGAGACCTGATGCCACTCAAACAGGGCCATAATGATGTTTAGTGCTACCTGAGCATAAAATAAGCCTTTCCAGGGATCGACAAATAGAAACTACTACTTAAGGTGACAGAAACACTTTCTATTCTTAAAATGGAAGTGAATTTACACTTTTTTTTTATTTTACCCAATTAAGATGTTTATCTCCAAGTTCAGACAGAAACATTTCACTATTGCTATACATCTATCAGTGCAGTGTTTAAATTTCTGTCTTCCCTGTTGGTAACACAGGGTTGGAAGCACACTGAAGACATACAGGACCACTACTAGGAGGTGGATAAATTAAGCATTCTTCAACAGCTCTAAACGTCCAGCAGCAGATGGAGCCACAGCCCATGTAAATGTCACTCATATATCATGGCATGCTGCAGCACATTTATAGACTACAGATAACATCATTAGAGTGAAGGGTCATGGATGCCATGCACCCTAATCACTCTGTATCTTATAATGCATCTCACCCACTAAAACTGCAGCAGTAAATCAGTGACATTTTGATGGATGCCACAGTGATATAGGTCTAGAATTGTGCCTGTTGTGAAAGTGATCCTACCAAGATTTATTAGCCTACCTGTTAATGACTCAGGTCGGGAGTTACATCAATATATGGGAAAAACTGGAAGAAGCCAATGATGTATTTCTTTTTATTAATTTTATTTATTCATTTTCTCTTTGTTGAACAGGTTAGTCCCACTAGGCCAACATCCTGTTTTTAGTGGAGGCCAGAGATGGCATTCATACTGACTAAGGGATCAGGGTACCAGGGAAGGTACAGTTGTGTAAGTTGTTCTTACCAAAATAGTAGATGTTTGATGAAATCACTGTCTTTAGCTATATATGTTACATCCTTCCAAAGTCTTTAGCTCTTCCTCACTCATATATCCAGGCTGCTGTAGCCATGAGCGCCTATGCAAGAAAGCAGCCTTTGTACCAAAACTCTTCAAGACATTCTTTCCCTCCAAAAGGAAAGAGGCTACTATTCTGGCAAAAAAGGAAAAGTAAGGAATACATAACGTTTTTTTTTTTTATTTTTAGGAACACATAACATTATCTTAAAAATGACAGAACTATAGACAGAAAACAAAACTGGGGATGGGGGGAGGGTGTAGCTACTGCAGCAGTGATTTCACTGAACATCTGCTGTTACAGTAAGTGCATTTTACACAACTATATCATATTTATCAGAAATCACTGTTGCAGTAGCCTTTGGCTATATTGCTGGATGACAATAGCTTATCCAGCCTGGGAGGAGGAAAGATTATCATACAGAAGCCCCTGGAGAATGCTCCTAGCAAAGCCTGTTCTGTACCTAGAAAAGAAATCCCGTTAGTTGTGTTTTGTGAAAGTATGCACAGATGACAAAGTAGCTGCTTCTAGAATGCTTCCAGAAGCAACCTCTTTCCAAAATGCCATTGAAGAAGACAAGGATCGAGCAGAATTTGCCTTGACCCTCCCTGGAAGTGATTTACCATGGTGGTAATAACAAAAAGCAATAGCAAGAGATAACCATCTAGAAATAGTCTGTTTTGACAAGGGTTGCCTTTTCTTTGTCCCATCATAGGAGATAATCAACTGTTCAGGTTTCCTAAAGGACTTAGTTCTGTCAAGATAATACCCAAGTTGCTTAGGCATATCCAGCTTATAAAGAATCCTTTCTCCCTGATTTTTACATTCAGGAAAGAAAATTGGGAGATTTATGGCTTGATTCAAACTTAACATTGAAACTACTTTTGGAATGACTAAAGGATTTATTCTTAAAATAACACTTCCTCTATGGAAAACTAAACAGGGTTCACCAACCATGAGAGCTTGCAACTCACATATCCATCTTACAGATGTCAAAGCAATGAGCAACACAGTCTTCAAAGTCAAGAGCCATAAATCATCCTGGTGAACTGGTTCAAAGGAAGACAGAGTTAATTTTTCTAGTACACAGTAAAGGTCCCAAGTAGGTACCATCTGTTTTCTAAGTGGTCTTACATGTAAAACTCCTTTCAAGAATTGTTTGATCAAAAACTAGGAAGAAGGGGGAGAAAACATGAGCAGCCATGCTGACATGGCTAGCACATGTACCTAGACAGAACAATAAGAAAGGCCAGAGGAAAGAACTTACACAAATATTGAAGAACTAGTGGTACAGAATTCCGGAATGGGCCCTGGTTATTAGTGTGGCACCAACTAGTAAATCTCTTCCATTTAGCAACATAAACTTTCCCAGTGGCAGGCCTCCTTCAGTACCTGCTGCATGTCCTCAGAAACAAGGCAACTAAAATACATTAAAACTGAATCATACAGGCTGAAGTTGTTTTAGACTGGGATGTACAAAAATGCTCCCTGTCGTATGTGAGCAGATCCAATCTGTAAGGAAGCTTGTGGCAATTGTCCTTGGCCAATTCCATAAGTAGGGAGAATCATTGTTGCTAGGGTCAGAAAGGAGTCATCAAAGTAATCTTTGGTGAGTCCTTATAAATTTTCAGAATGACCCTTGATATCAGTGGAAAGGGTGGAAATGCATACAGGAACCTTCCCATCCAAGGGAATGAAAATGCATCGGTTTTCCATGCCTACTTGCAAGGAGTCCTTGAGAAGAATGGGTTTAATTGTCTGTTTTTAAAGGAAATCAGATCTATCTGAAGTGCTCCTCACAACTGGATCAAATCTTAGAAGCCCTCTCATGCAATGGGTCTATATTATGTGATCGAACAGTCAAATGTTCGAACACGTAATAATCGACCCCTAAATATCAAACCATCAGAATGACAAACAGTTCAATGGAGATCTCTGTACAGTGGAGACATGGAAGTTTTCCATTGTCTGCACTGTAGTACGATCTCGGAGTTGGTGTATTTAAGTAGTAGGGAGTGTGGGGGTGCAGGGGGGCTTGCCCCCCTTCTTAGAATGTTTTAATGGTTTGTTTGGGTGTTTTTGTTTTTTTTTTTTGCCGTTCGACATTATGGCATTTCGATATTTAGGGGTCGATTATTACGTGTTCGAACACTTCACTGTTCAATCATGTAATATAAACGCCATGCAATTTACACTCATAAGGGTCCATGCTTGCCCTGTTCAAGTTGTTTGTCACTACATTTTGTTCTGATTGAATGTAGGAAGCTTGGAGGTGACACAGTGCTGAACTGTGACCTCCTAAGTCACTATAGCCAACCTAGTGTTCCCCTGCCATTTGCAACCCTCATGAACAACTCACAAGCATTTAGTCTGATACAATCTGATGCCAAAAGAAAAGATTGAGAGGAAATAGGGTTGTGTGATTTGGAGGATGAGGATGAATAACCCAAAATGGAGGTAAGCTTTCCCATTGCTATTTGTAACCCTCGTGAACAACTCTCAAGAACCCACTTGTCTGATACAATCTGATGCCAAAGGAGAAGACTGAGAACCATTTTCTGGGAAAGAAGAAGTGGCAGGTTAGGACAGAGGGACAGAGGACAAGTAAGAATACTGAAATAGTCGTTCTGAAGATGAGGACCGTCCTTTATTTCTGGATGGGTTCCTGTTTTTTTATATGGACATTCCTGCAACTTTTTCTTAAAACCCCACTTGCCAGAAGCTTTTGAGATTGTTTATTCTGCTTTATTGAAAAATGACCCAGAGGTTTTCCAGATTTACAGAGGGAGGGATGAAAAATGCTAGTAACTCCTTTAATCGGCTTGCCTCGTTCATCAAATGTTTGAGTACCTGGCTAGCAGAAGTACCAAACAAAACCTCATTATCCAAAGGAGAATGCAAAAATCTCACATTTGACTTCTTGAAAGAATTTCTGATTATGTAACAACACAAAAAGTCTCATAACAATAGCAGAAGCTGCAGCCCTGAATGGAGAGTCAGCACAACCATACACACTCTTCTAAAGAATGTTTAGAAATTTGAAAAGAGTAGTAATAACAGAAATCACAATGAATCTACCTTCTGAAGGAAAGGTGGCAGAACTATTTCTCAGACTGTCAGCACAAGCCAGTATATACTTCAACATATATAAGTGATAGTTCAGAATTCTGAAGGGTAGAGTAAAAGAAGAAAAAACATTCTTCCAAAACCTGTCAAAGGCTTTCCTGTCCTTATCTGAAGGAGAAGGGTTAGTATTTACCAAATAATTGTCAGCAACTGGAGAAAAAATAGAAATAGCAGCTGAGTCAGACCTGGCATCAGATATTTAGACTGAGGGACCTTATAGATTCTGTCTCAGTTTGTTGGGACTGAAGGTTTACTCTCACGTTTCTTGCAGGCTAAGTTAAAAGCATCCTTCAAGGTTGGCAAAACAGGACAGCTGGGAGTAGAAAGTAGAAAATCCACTTGCAACATGTCATAATATCCTTTTAAAGAACAAGAAATCTCTACCTGTTCCCTCTGAAATAAATTATTCATTCCAGACACGGTCTTAGGAAAAAGAAAATTCCCTTTCAGTAGAGACTGAGGAAATTTTTTCACATAATCAATGTCTGGGCAATGAGAAGAAACATAGAAGATGCTCTGTCCCTCTCAGAATCCTTTGACAAGTGATCTTCAGCAACTGACCCTGGTCAAATTAATAAACTCATCTTCATCAACAGAAAAACTGTAAGCAGAAGAAGCATGCTTAAGTTTGTGTTTCTTTTCCTAGAGATATCCCTGGAAGGAGATTGACTAAAGAGTGGCACTTCAGCTTGGGAAACAGGTGTCTTACTCCACTGAAGCCTTATCTCCCCAAAACTTGGAAGAAAGAGCCAACCAGTGATTCGATGAAGCCTAGGAGGAGAGTTTTTGAGGGTGGCAAGAAAGTAGTGAAGTGTTTTGACAGAGAGGCTGCTTTTTTCCCTCAAGAGATTGTTCTTCAGCAGTCTGGGTGCACGTGTTGAGAGTAGATAAAGACTTTGGAAGACTAGATGACTGTTAAATCCTTGGCAAAATATAGCACATATAGCTACAGCCTATTGCAGCAATGATGTCTGATGAGCATCTACATATCTCTGACATTAGAGCATGAAAATAATTACATAGTTAGTATGGCACACTAAACCAAACAAAAGCTTTTCAGGATTTTCCCTCCTTCAGCAAGTAGCAGTAGCAGGCTCCATTACTATTCAGTCAAGGTTAGCCGTTGGTGAAATGACACACAGCCAATGAGGTCCATGCCGTCTCCCCCATATCCCTTAGTGCCACCATCATGGCTTCCACACATCATCCAGTTTATGCTTTTTATACATTTCTACATATTTCTCTTGTTCTTCAGGTTTCTCCTGACTCCTTTCAACATACCCTTACCCAAAGCCGAATCATGGTCAAATAGGACCCTAGGCAGGGTAATGGCCTGCCCCCCCCCCCCCCGTGTAGGCATACCAGTATCGCATTACTTGTCTGTCACTCCCCAATTACCTTAAAACACCATTCAAACCTGCCAGTGCATGCACTATTTCTTTTTTCACCTCTACAATGATCACAGAGATTTGTATTTAATTTAGACCTGTTATTTAAACTTTTACAGCAAAAACACTGACAGCCATTTGCCTAAAAAAAAAATAGTCATATGCTAAAACAGACTTAGCATTAGCAACAGTAAAATAACCCTTCCCTTGAAACTGAAATTTATTGAAAATGCATCTAGCAGTCCATTGAAGTACAAGTCATGCTGGGACTCATAGTCAAACAGCATATAGTGAAGTACTAATTAGCATCTATATGAATGGTGCTGGAATTCAGAAGACAAATGTGCAACACTAACAGCTTGGAACAGACTTCTGGATGCAAGTGCCTCTTTTTGAGGGCAGACTAGCAGTACTGTCTGCTAAGGTTACTTGGTCAGCATCACAAGGTAAATAAATAAAGGTTGAGGGAATTAAACTGTGAACTACAGAAACAATTCATAGCCTTATTCATCTGCACTAAGTACCAGAGAGTGTTGTAATCCAACATATTCTATTTCATACCAATGTGCATTCAAAAAACAAGGTTAACTAAAATGTATCCATAGTTAAAATATTAACATTAAAATTGTAGACTTCATAATGGCATGTTTATTCACAGAAAATATTAAAACATACTGTCAACAAAACAAGGAAGTCATGAATTGTACCAAAAAAACAAAATTCATATGATGATGATGTTCTTGTTTATTACACTCAATTCCTTCCTTTACACCATAACTACTGTGAGTTGCAGGAACCAAGTATTTGTACAGAAGCACACAGACACACACACACACATACACACACACACACTGCATAACTATAGAACTGAAATATCTGCGTCAGAATAAGTGGACAGATACATTCATAAATAATAGGCCAGAAATGTATCTTATCTCGCTGCCGTCAAAACCATAGAGTGGAACTCATTATAACCCTTCTGCCCTCTCAACATCTTAGCTCAAATCAGAGACTAAGCCCAAAAAATCACAGACTAAATATTTCTCTTCATTGCTAGAAAAAAAAGCTTTGTATTAGCAAGCATTTTCTGATGGAACTCATGCCTGACATTATTTAATGACTGCAATCTAAAACAATTTGCCAGAAAGCCAAACATTTTTACAAAGTACCTCTGAACTTCTTTCCTCAAGAATTCTGGACAAAGCCATATTTAAACATTGTTTGATTTAATGTATTTGTTTACCAGATAAACTCACTGTACAATGTGCCCCTTTGAGCACTGAGTGACTTGATAAAAGGAACTCAAAAGGCAAATGGAGGTTGAAGGATTCAGGCACTATACTTTTGACTATAGCTCACAGCCTGAAGTGTCATAACACTCTGATTAACTTGAAATGTATTTTCTGAACAACAACTACGAAACTCTTATGACTAGCATTATTGGCTGACTGCCATGCTCAGTGATTTATCAGAAATGAAGATGCTTAAAAATGTCTGGCAGTTAACACAGTAGGTTATGGTTCTAAGCTGTTAATTGGCTATTTCCTGTAGTCAAAGGTATAGGGTTTGATTGTTTCTAGTTAAATGTGACTTTGTGTAAGTCGCTTAACCAGACAATGAATACAAAATGTACTTCTCAGTAATGCTACTCCAATCACTGATATTACTGACTATAATAGGTGCACTTTAGAGTTTCCCCTAACCTTTTTGATTCAATGATCCCCTCAACAAAAATCACGGCTAAGAAAATAAGTCTTAGTCTACAACTTTCCTTTCCTTCTGCATCCTTTTAACACAGTTCAGCCGGGACAGATCACACTATAATTAAAATAGAAGAAATAACTAAATCAAGCCAGGGATCTGAGGGCCACTAGGCCCCCAGAAACCATCTTTTTCTAGATACTCCAATGTGCATTTTGGAGCCCCCCTCCAAATGTTTGATAAAATGATGACCCAAAAAAAATCTTGGCTAAGGGAAGAAACTCAGTCTTATTTTATTTTTTAAGTGTTGTCTTAAAAAAAAAAAACAGCAGTTCATAGCAAACTGAGAAGAAAAACACTTGTGAGGATACATAAATCCCATCTGGGAATAATGCCTGCCTCCCTACTCCCTCAAATAATAAAAATGACAAAATGAAAGAAGAAAAGAAGCCACCTTCTATCTATTCCTCTGGTATTAGACTACAATGAAGGGCTGTAACTCTCAACTGTACAGACTTTTGCATAATGTCCACATTTTTTGCTTCATAGTCTTGGTCCATTTTTCATAAATGTGTGGTTTTCTGGCAAATCACTGACAATTCATTAAAGTTTGAAGTTAGAAAATAATGACAGAACAAGTTTCAGACTTCAAACCTTTCATAAAATTCATGCTAATGCAAAATCTGTTATTCTATCAATTTCTAAGTTTGTAAGAGCAATACTTAAAAAGTGTCCCTATTTTTGGCTCTTTCTCCCCCATTATTTATGGCTTTGTCCATTTTTCTTGTTCGAAGATGTTGAGAAGTATGATGAAGGCACAAACGGCCACAATAGTATCTTCCACAAATTTGCTATCAAACATTTCTATAGCATACCTCCTCATCCTATTCTCAAAAGGCAGACACCTTCTTTGTTCACCTCTGATCAGACTGGCACATACTTGAAAGAGCAAATAGAATACAGTAACATATGAAGTCCCTCTTGGGACATGTATAAAACAGTGTGCTTTCTTACAGCAAAAAATAACTACCTGTATATGAATCATTTATTTGATTATCTGGAAAGTAAAAATATGATCAGAGTAATCTATTCCAACTTGTTGGTCCTGAACAATTTACTGTCACTAGACAAACCCTAAAGACCTTTTTAGCACACCTTTGATGTTTGCCAGGAAAATTAAAGAAAAAATGATGTAATTGTCCACAGCCCCCACACAAGCTATAATGACATTCTGTGCACACTTATGAGGTTTGACTGAAAGGTAAATTAAAGTAGTAACCACACACACATACACACACACACACACACACACACACACACACACACACACACACACACACACACACACACACACACACACACACGTAAAACAAAAGCAACCTTCTATATACAATTTTGAGCTGAGTTTGTTTTAGACAAGATGAGGTTCAGTACACAGACCACTACTGTTCTTGTGCTAAAGTCCACTTAAATAGCCTGAGGTGTTGAGGCCACCAGGACTGAGGGTCTAGCTATTTCAAGAAGCATTTTATGCCTTATTTCTGAAATATAATGATGTAACGTATATAACTGCTACTCAGAAGAGAGTTATGCATATGCACAAATGAAAATCAATGATGTTATGTTTTACATACGTACACAGTAACACCACTTCTGAAAGCCATGTCTACTACACAAGTTATAGTGATTGTTCACACAAACACACATAGAGCCAGGTTTATCACAAAATGCATCCATGCATACACATGCACGCATACACATACATACACACACACACACACACACACACACACACACACACACACACACACACACACACACACACACACACACACACACACACACACACACCATCCACTTACTTGTAGACAAATTCCTTTGGGTATCCTGGCCCTGCTTAGCTTGTCTGCCATTATGATATAGGACACTACAGGATACTTGAAGGGTTGAGGAATGCTGAATAGCCAACTCACAAGCTATCACAATCAGCTTGCATAGAGGGTATGACCTTGTTCTTCCCTGCTTCTTTGTGTGCAATATGACAGCGGTATTGACTGTAATCACTTTAAGAGGTCCTGGGGACCATAGTTGATGGAGAGACTTAAAGGTATGGATCACAGTAAACATCTTCTTTGTGTTGATGTGCTTTGGCCTGTCTGAAAGATTCCATAGACTTTGCACCTTTTTCCCCATGGAAGCCAGGCAAAATCTGATGCATCCATGATGAGAAATTGGTTTGAGCTCTGAGGTGAGAAGCGGTGGCCTGGGTTCAGTTGAATTTATTGTCTTCATCAATGCAGTTCCCATTTTAGAAAGTCCAAAACAGGAATTTGATACTCCAGGAAATGCAAATGTTGGGTCCTTTTGGTTTTTACAAACATTGCACCTATCTCATGTGTAACCTGCAAAGGGAATCATGAGAATCATAAAAGCCATGAAATAAAATATCCTAAGAAACTCTCTTGCAAAAGTCCAAAACTGATTGGAGAAGTTCCAAAAAGATTAGAGATAAAAATCCACATTCTCTTGCTGTAAAATGCCTTTTGAAGAGAAGACTCTGGAAGGCACCCTGGAAACACAGTCCTATGAGACAGAGTCAAGGAAGATTTTGCAATATTTAACTGGAAGCTCAGACTGATCAAAAAAGACAGAATCTAAGTTAATGACTTTTGGCATCTGGATAAAGGCTCTGGAAAGATAAGTAAGGCATCTAAATAAGGAAAAATGTGAATGCATTTAGTCTGTAATAAGCTATGACTGGAGCTAGACATTGTGAGAAAATGTTTAGAGCTGTAGCTAATCCAAAGGCTTATGCAATGAACTGATAATCTGACCCACAAACAGAGAACTCCAAGGCTGACAGTATAATAGGGATGAGAGAGGAATGAAGTATATCCATTTGAAACATATCATAGTATCTCCTCAGGTTAGGGTGAAGATCTGTTGTTAACCATAAAAATACTTCATTCATCCTGGCTATGGTGTGAGTAAAAGAAATTTCTTCCACATGAGGATAATAATTAATATTTTTCTCACTGTCAGAGAAGAACCCTATCCCTGTCAAAAGTCAGAATCATCAGACACTGTTTCCTCAGGAATTATTTTACAGGAGATGCCTACCTGTAATGGTTTCAATCTTGAAACAATTAGAGTAAGAGTCTCCTAACACCAAATAATGTTGACCATTCCACTTGAAGATGTCGGTGGCTACTGTTAACCAAGGTAGTTCAGGAATCTGGTTTAGCTGAAGTGGTTCCTACTGTTGATGTGGCTTTGTACTATTACACATGGAACAAGATAAAAGTGCTCTCTCTATGTCTTGTGACATAGAATACCAAAATACTAGTCTTCTTGCCCTTCTTTTGGTAGAGTCGGTACCTGGGTGACCACAATGCAAGATAGTAATGTACTCTTGTTGCAAGGACTTTGGAACAATTACTTTCACACCTTTCAGTATGATACTATTGTCAGACAAAATCTCATCTCTGTAAGGAAAATATGGTTGCACTTCTTGAGGTAAACTATATTGCTTTGATAGTCATCCTTGATGGATAAAGTGGTCCAGCCTTTGTAAAACTGGATCTGTGGCTGCGTGATCTCTCAACTCATCAAGACATGTGGAAGAAAAAATTCTCACTCCCATAACTTCAAAATCAAGGTTTTCATTCTCCTGGCGTTCTGTGCTGTTTCTGGGCGATCTGGATAATGTATCAGCAAGATAAAGAAGTTTGCCTTTCTTGTAGACAAAAGTGAAATTATACTTTTGCAATCTCAGTGTAGAATAACGTGTGTTGTACCATTAAGAAGCATTTCTAAGACTTGAACGTGTATATAAATAGCAAGCACTTGCTAGCTTCAGTATCATTTTGTGAGTACAGCCAGAATTTGAACATCTATGTATGAGACAGCTAGTTTGCATAAAAGTTAAAGTTATTTAGCTTAATTTCTAATGAGTTTGTACATAATAAAGCTGCTTGAACAGAACCCACAATGTTCGTCTACTTCATCCTGACCAGACGAGCAACATGGTGTCAGAACCAGGATTCCAGAGACTGCTTTTCAGAGCCACGAGGTGCAGAGTTAATGGTGAAGGCCAACTAAGTGAACCCAAAAATAAAGGGCCAGAAATGAGCTAAAGGTAAGAAAACCTGCATGAATTATTTATTTATTAAAAAGATAAAACGGAGCATTACAAGGGCACAAAATGTATTACTAAGCAAATGAATAGCTCAAAAACATTTATTGAGCAAATGAGAAACATAAAAAGCTTATTAATCAGGCAAAATGCTTGAAATTAAGATATTTGATAAAATAAGCATCAAAAAAGCAAATAATGGGTTTAGAATTACCTCAGAATTGTGAAATGAGCATGTTTAAAGTAAAACAAGCATGTTTAGAGTTAAAATGAGCACAATGGGAATAAAAAGAGATTAAATGAGCAAAATGAATATAAAAAAAGGCAAAAAAAAGGGCACATTAAGTCTAAATAAAGCCAGGCGACTGCATGTTTTTTTTGGCAAATTACTATGTTTTGGCAGAAATTACTACTTCACATTGATTGGAGCTTTGAATAGTACAACTAGAGTTGTTCGAAGTATTTCAAAGTGTCTAAAAGTGTTTACGGTGTGTGTTTATTACTGTGCATTTAGTCCAAAGAGTTTGTTGTGTGCAAAGTACCACTATTTCATAAAGTTCAGTAAAATACAGCCATTTCGAAAAGTTTCTTGTGCTGGGTATATCTATTTGCAGAGTGCTGCCATTACAGAGTGTTTCTTGCACTATACAGAGTTGTTTAGCAAAGTACTGCCATTTTGGGGAAGTTTCAGTGTTCTGTGTGCTGTTTTTTCATAAAGTGCAATTACTTTGAAATGTTTCTTACGCTAAGCTTCTTCTGCCCATTTCTTACACACCGTGCAGTTACTTTTAAATATTTCTTACAATGATGATAAGTGACTTTTACTGAACAGTAATTTCAAGAGTATTCTTGTGTCCAAGAGTCTTATTTCACAAAGTTCAGTGGCTTGTTGTGCTATTGGGCATAATTACAAGTGCTGGCATAAATTTCTAACATGTATATATGTGTGTGTTCTTGGATACTGGGAAAAGTCTTCACTGAGATGTATTAATATGGCAGATGGTTTTCAAAAGCCACTACCATTTGCATTTGATCAAAATATTGGAGATAATTGGAGAATATTTGAGCAAGAGTATGATATATTCATGCAAGCAGCTTATTCTAATAAAGATGCATGCACCAGGGAATTGAATTTGCTAAACTTAGCAGGCTCAGGGGCCATTGAAAGGGAGCATTCATTTGTATATGCACCAGCAGTGTATGAAGGTGAAGGGGAAACAATCATTGTATGATTTTGCAGGCTGGGAAGACCCTGAGTGTTTGAAGTGCAAATTTAGAGAGATGTGTAATCCCCAAACCAATGTTACATTAGAGAGGCATTTGTTTTCACAAGTGATCAGAAGCAGGAAGAAACTTTTGCAGCTTATATTAATAACCTGAGCAACAAAGCTAAAACGTGTAAGTTTGGTGATTTAAAAGATGAGTTAATATAGGACAGGCTCATGTGTGGTATTAATAGTGCTATTGTGAGAAAGATTTTGACTCATGACAGTGATTTAATGCTGAGCAAAGCTACTGAGATTTGTCAAATCCATGAAGTTACAGAAAGGCACACGAATATGCTTGCAAGTGATAAGAGGATGGTTTCAGTAGGCTACAGAGCAAAGGTAAACAGCACGCAACATGTGACATGCAGAAACAGGCCTAAGTACATGGCAGCTACAGCCCCTGCAAGTTTTCCTGGAAGGTCCCGTAATCTTCCAGCAAGTTCTAAGACTAGTTCAGTTAACGGAGCATGCTCAGTTAAGTACAAGGGTGAATCAGCAAAACCCAAGTCAAGCTTTATTGTTAACTGTCACAATTGTGGTGCCAATCTTGAGTCTGAAATAAAAAAGTGCTTAGCATTTGGTCAGCAATGCCATAAATGTAAGAAATGGAACCATTTTAAAAAAAATTGTGAATCAAGTAAGCCTTATGCTGTTATAAAGAAGGATCATTTGAAAAGCAAATTGATCAAGCAGAACTGCAACAGTCTGCTTACTATGTAGTGTGTCAGTAGTTGGGGAAAGAATTGATGCAGTAGATCTACTGGCAAAGAATGAAGCATGTTGTACTGTTGGAATCAATGGTAAACCCACTGAGCTGAAAGTAGACACTGGCTCAAAGTGCAATGATATGTCTGCAGATATTTTTGCTAAAGTGAGAGCTGGTGAACAACTAAATGTGACCAGTTGTGGGAAACTTGTTGCTTATGGAGGTGAAGAAATTCAAACCAAAGGCTCAGTAGTGCTTTCATGTTATGTGACCAAGAACTGTTATAGCTTATTATTGTATGTAGTCTGAGCACCTGTGCAGTCATTATTGGGTCTCAGAGACAGTTTAGAAAGGAATATGCTTTTTTTACCAAAGAAGTTGAAGTAAGCGCATGTCCCAGTTCCAGCTTCACTAACACGATGTTTTCGATGACAAGTTGGGCAAACTTCCACTCGTGTATTCTATGAAGTTAGACCCAGAGGTCAATTCATTGCATAGAACCAGCAATAAAAGTTCCAAGAGCCATGCAGCATAAAGTCAAAGCTCAGTTGGACAAAATGGTGCAGCAAGTTGTAATTTGTCCAGTTACAGAACCTACAGAATGGGTGTCATTCATGGTAGCAGCTCACAAAAAAGGCTTAGACGAAATCAGAATATGCATTGACCCAAGAGATTTGAACAAAGCATTAAAAAGACCTCATCATTCTATGTATACACTCGATGAAGTCATAGCTCTTATACTGAATGCCACTATTTTTTCTGTCTTAGATGCAAAAACTTCATTTTGGCAAGTGATGTTTGGTCGCAAATCTTCATTACTGACTACATTCAGTACCTCATTTCGCAGATACAGGTTTCTCATGATGTCATTTGGAATAAATTCTGCAAGAGAAGTCTTCCAGCATGCAATGGAGCAATTTTTTTCAGGTTATCCATGTGCCATAACAGTAGATGATTTGTTAGTCAGAGGCAATGGTGAAGCAGAGCATGACAGAAATCTTGAGAGTTCTAGAAAGAGCACATGAAGTGAACTTGAAGCTCAACCATCTAAAGTGCAAGTCCAGACTATCAGAAGTTACATATGTAGATCATTTATTTACTAGCATTGCCTTGAGACCAGACCCATCCAAGCAAGCAGCTATTATTGAGATGTCAGCGCCAGATAATGTACAAGTTCTATAATGTTTTCTTGGTATGGTTAGCTATTTAGGAAAGTTTATACCAGACTTCAGTAAGCTGATAGTGCCATTGAGAGAGCTAACATGTAAGAATGTTACATTGTCATGGTTAGAACATCGACATCGCCAGAAAGCATTTGAAGTCCTTAAGCTAAAAATTGCTACTCCACCTACATTAAGATACTATGATGTCAACAAACCAGTAACTCTTCCCCACGATGCTTCAAGATTTGGTCTAGGTGTAGTCATTCTTCATGAGGGTAGACCAGTAGCCTATGCATTTAGAACACTTATCCAAACTGAAATGCAATATGCTCAGATTGAGAAAGAACTTTTGGCTATAGTGTTTGCATGTTCTAAGTTTCATGATTATATCTATGGTTGAGATATTCAGATTGAAACTGATCATCAACCTCTGATTACTATTTTAAAGAAGCCTGTACATTCAGCTCCAGCAAGAATGAAAAGAATGATGCTTAAATTGCAAATGTACAACTTCAAAATGGTCTACACAAAAGGCAAACTTATTTTTCTGGCCGATACCTTATCCAGATCACCCAGAAATACAACAAAACAGCTTGATGCAGAGAATTTTGACTTTTGATGCCATGGAAGTGCATAATTTTTCTACCACAAGACTTGATGAGCCAAGAGATCACACAAAGACTGATCCAGTTTTGCAAAAGCTCAGTCACTACATCAATGATAGATGGCTGTCAAAGGAATATAGTGTACCACCAGAAGTGCAACCCTACTTTCCTTACAGAGATGAGATGTTGATGGAAGATGGCATTATTTTCAAAGGTCCTACAATTGTTGTTCCTACTTCCTTACAACACAAATGCATCCGGATTTTGCATCATGGTTACCCATGTTCTGAAGTTACCAAAAGAACGGCGAGAAGATTAGTATTTTGGACTTTTTTAGCAAAAGACATTCATAAAGTACTTTCTTCTTGTTCAGTATGCAATAGTACTAAACCGCATTTGCAGAAAGAACCACTTCAGCTAAGTCAAGTTCCTGAACTACCTTGGTCAACAGTGGCCACTGACTTATTCGAGTGGAACAATCAACATTACTTGGTACTGGTAGACTCTTATTCAGACTGCTTTGAGACTGATCTACTACCTAAACTAAGTTCCACTAATGTTATTACTAAGTTGAAATGTCATTTCTTAGTCCATAGAAGTTCACAAAAGCTTATCTCTGACAATGGTACCCAATTTACCAGTCAGTTATTTCAGAAATTTCCAAGAGCATGAGACTTTGTACATGTTACTAGCAGTCCAGAATATCCACAGTCAAATGTACTAACTGAATCTGCAGTACAGAGTGCAAAGCAATTAACTGAGAAGTCAAAGCATGGTAATACCAATGTCTTTTTGAATCTACTCAATCTGAGAAACATACCTTGTGACAATATACTTTGCTCACCTGCTCAGAGACTTCTATCCAGCCAAACCAGAGCAACATTCCCTATTCCAGTTTGTTGAGGCCTAAGGCTAAAAACAACAAAGCAATCAAAGCCCAATTATTTATAAAGTTCTCTTTCCAAAAGTCCAGTAATGACAAATTGAGTAGATGTTTTCATTGTTGAAAGAAGGAGAGACAGTGAAGATACAAACAGTGAAAGGTTATGACTGAATTGGTCAAATAACAAGTATATATGCAGAGCCAAGATCCTATTTTGTGAACTCTGAGGGTGTGGAGTACAGGAGAAATTGTAGACTTCTTCCTCTATCAGAAGTGATATTGCAGCATTGTTCCTGTGATACAGACTCTTAATCTCAGAGCAATTCAGACAATGTTCCTGATCTAGAATGTGTGTTGATTCCCACTACCATTTCTGATGGTGTTCCTGATGTCCCTAAGGTTGAACATTCAGCAGAGACAATCCCAGTTGCTAAACCTAATTCCAGTTTCTATATCACACAATTTGGTCATATTTCCAGACCCAGTGTGAAATACACATCAACCTGGACATAGTGGCATATATGTATCTAATTCTGCATAACTGCATGATGAAAATTGTTTTATATAAATTGCATGTTAGTCAGTATCATCAATATTGCATGACACATTTCTCAAAGAGGAAGGATGTAGAATAACAGGTGTATTGTACCTTTAAGAAGCATTTCTAAGTCCTGAACATACATATAAATAGCAAGCATGTGCTAGCTTCAGTGCCATTTTGTGAGTACAGCCAGAATGTGAACATCTATATATACGACAGCTAGTTTGTATACAAATTAAAGTTATTTAGCTTAATTTCTAATGTGTTTGTACAAATTAAAGCTGCTTGAAGAGAACCCACAATATTCGTCTACTTCATCCTGACTAGACGATCGACACTCAGCATCATGCATTGCAGTCTGGCTGGAGCTGAATGCATAGGCTTTCTTAAGATTGTGATTAAAAGTTGGTGGTCTGTTTCAATCTAGATAGGTCTAAGATAAACATAATCATGGAACTTCGAACATGCAAACACAATTGCCAAAAGCTCTTTCTCTATCTGGGCATACTGTATTTCAGTTTCGGTAAGAGTTCTCAATGCATAGGCAATAGGTTGACCATCTTGTAGAATGACTGCACCAAGACCAAATTTCAAAGCATCACATGAAAGAGTAACTGGCTTATGAACATCATAGCATCTGAGAGTTGGTGGACTAGCAATTATCTGTCTCAGGATATCAAATGCTCTTTGGTATTGTTCTAACCAAGACCATGATACATCTTTATGTGTCAACTCTCTGAGTGGTGCTGAAAGTTGGCTCAAGTCTGGAATGAACTTGCCTAGGTAGTTAACCATGCCAAGAAAATGTTGTAGGGCTTGAACATTGTGTGGAGCTGGCATCTCGAGAATGGCTGTTTGCTTGGAGAGGTTTGGTCATAAGCCTAAACTGGTAAATAAATGACCAACATAAGTAACTTCTTGTAGTCTGAATTTGCATTTCTGTGGCTTGAGCTTAAGATTCACTTTACATGCTCTTTCCAGAACTTTTCTGAGGTTTCTGCCATGCTCAGCTTCACCATTACCTCCTACTAGTATGTCATTGATTATAATAGCACAAGGATACACAGAAAAAAGTTGCTCCATTGCACATTGAAAGACTTCACTTGCAGAATTTATCCCAAATGGCATTTTCAAAAATCTGTACTTGCCAAATGGAGTACTGAAAGTAGTGAGCAATGATGATTTCTTGTCGAGCTGAATTTGCCAAAATTAACTCTTTGCGTCTAAGACAGAAAAAACAGTGCCATTTGGCATCAAGGCGGGGGCTTCTTCTACTGTGCACATTGAATGCTGAAGTCTTTTTAACACTTCTCATGGATCAATACATATTCTGATATCATCTGAACTTTTCTTATGAGCTACCATCATGGAAGATACCCATTCAGTTGGTTCAGCAACTGGACAAATCACAACTTGTCAAACCATTTTATTTAGCTCGACTTTGACTCTGTCCTGCATGGCTACTAGAACTTTTCGTGCTGGCCTGATAACTGGACTGACATTTGGGTCTAACTTCATGGAGTACACAACTGGAAGCTTCCCTAATTTGTCTTCAAAAAGATCAGCATAGGTAGAAAAAATGTACTGGGTGAAATTAGAGTAGTGATCTTTCAAGCTAACACGATGGATTTCCTTGTTAAATGAAAAAAATCCCATTTTCAATCTTTCTCTGAGCCCAAATAATAACTAGATGTGCCTCTTGACCACATAAAATGACAAGTCCTAGCTTCTCCCAGCAGAGTAACAAGAAAGCAATACTGAGCCTTCAGTTTGAATTTCTTCACCTTCATAAGCAACAAACTTCACACACTTTGTCAAATCAATCCTTTCACCATGACACACTCCAGCAAATGCTTCCGCTGACATAACATTGCACTTGGAACCTATGTCAACTTTGAGATTTATGGGTTTGCCATTTATCCGAACACTACAAGATACCTCATTCTTTGCCATTAAATTGCATTGACTGTTTCTTAAAGCACTGACACAGCATCCACATAAAGAGTAGGGCTACAGCTCTCTAATTGATCAACTCATTTCTTAAAATGTTCCCTCTTAATAAAAGAATGTGGGCCTTTTGATTTACAAAACCTTTTGAAATTATTCCATTTATTGCATTTGTAGCATTTCTGACCAAAAGCTAAACATTTTTCCCTTTTAGATTCATGACTTCCACCATAATTGCAACAGCTAGCAATGAAAGTAGGTTGGGACCTATGCTTTGTGTTTGTTGACTCACTCATGCTCTGCAATGGCTGTATTCTGAGGCTAGGTGTCATGTCCTTAGCAGGATACAACCCTATAAAGCTAAGGCTACTGCAGCAGTGATCAATATGATGAACACCTATACTATTTTCATCATTCCCGTTGTTTAAATGGCATGTTAGGTAGATTCGCAAATGTTATCCAGTCTGGGAGTTGGAAGGATAAAGATCCACAAGCCCCTGGCAATTGGTCCCAGCAAAGCCTGCTCTGAGCATTAAAAATGAAGTCAATTTGTAGAACTTTGTGATGGAATGAACAGAGGGTCAGGTTGATGCCTTTAGAATGTTTCTGGACTCCACTGCTTCCAATATGCCATCAAAGAGGATAAGGCCCTAGTTGAGTGAGCCTTAACTTTGCCTGGAAGTGATTTACTATGGTGGAAGTAACAGAAAACATCAGCAGAGGCAACCATCATGCAAAAGTTTGCTTAGAAACAGGAAGACCTTCTGTAGCTTCTGTATAGGAGAGAAACAGATGTTTAGGTTTTCTGGCTAGCTTTGTTCTATTAAGGTAGTACCTGAGTGGCCTGTGTGCATCCGAGGTTTGCAGAATATTTTCTCTCTTGTTTTTTGGAATAGGATAGAACACTGTGAGATTGATAGCTTGATTCAGCATAAATTTGGAAACAATTTTAGGTATGAATGATGGATTAGTGAGTAACACAATCCTGTCCTTGGGAAAAATCAGATAGTGCTGGCCCACTATGACAACTTGCAGCTCAAAGAATTGCATTGCAGGTGTCAGAGCAATGAGTAAAACTATCTTCCAAGTAATGAATCGTAAACCAGCCTGAGAGGCAGGTTCAAAAGGAGGTAAGGTCAATTTTTCAAGAAAAATGTGGAATCCCATGGAGGAAGAATTTCCTTGTGAGTGAGACTCACATGGAACACTCCTTTTATAAACTCTTTGGCCACAAAAAGAGACAATAGACAAGCTCCATGGGCAGACAAGATGAGATGACCATAAGATGCACTTTGATAGAAGCATATGACAAACCATCTCTAAGTAGCTCACATAAATATTTCAAAAGCAGATGAGTCAAAACCCTTTCAGGCTCTCTATTATTGGTTAAGCACCACTAAGAAAACCTCTTCCACATGAAAACTTAATATTTTCTAGTTGCAGGTTTATTTGCCTCCTTGAATATCTGCTGCACATCTTCATGGAACAAAAAGATTGAAAAATAGAATCAACCAAGAAGATACAGTCCTAGGGATCCTAAATAAAAAAAAAAAACCTCAGATAAACGATCTCCCTAGTCATCACACAGGTCCAAGAACTTGCCAAGAATATAAAGGGGTAAAACAACAGTGTAGATGAAAAATGTCATTCCAAAAACATTTAATAGCAGCAGTGAAAATGAAAAAAAAAAAAACGCTTTGTACAAATGAGCAAACACAACTCAAAGAGCATGTACTTTCATCTCACACAGGACTTTATCAGAACTAAAGAATATCATCAAACATCACTTTATATATAATAATTTATTTCAAATCAACTAATTACTTTAAAATAAATAGTCATCCTGCTTAAAATTTAAAGATACAGTGTAACTGCTTCATCGAAGTTGACACTTTCATAATAATAAACTTCACCAAACTCCATATAATATTAAACACGACAAAATGGTGTTTGAAATAGCTTATCCCTTATAGTAAGTATAAATACATTCTATAAATATTAATCTAAAATTAATTTTGTTATATACAAAATCTTAAAAATATATAAACATACTTCTTTATTGAGTATATTAAATTTACAAGAAAATTGACTTCTAAATTAAAATGTAGTAATAAATGTTTAATAAATGCGTAAAAAGATAACCAAAGTCAGGCCACTCTCAACTTCAAAACCATAGCTATAGATACAGAACCATGAATTCCAAGGTATTCTGTGGCATACAATTTAAGTTGCCAACAGAGTTTCTTGTATTCAATTCTTGCCTCTCATGCTCCACCCTTTGGGTCTCGGGGTACCACTTCTAGTACACCAAACACAAACTTCTTAAATTTAACACATTTTATGAAGCATTTGTATAAGGTACTATTAGAATTGCTTTTTTGAATATCATAATTGTCTTTATATATTCTTTTTTTCAACTTTTCTGTCTTTCCAATATAAAAGGCTGGGCAAGTCTCACATCTTGCAATGTAAACCAATTTACTACTATTGCAATTACCTAGGTAAACTCAGCATCTTCAATAATAAATCTGCATTGCCCACACTTACCACAATGTTTAGTGCTCCTTGTAGTTACCCTGGAACTCATACAGGGTTTGTGTTTAACAAGGGTTATACCAAACATCTTGTATAACATATTTCTTCTAAAGATAGACTGATTTTTACCAACAACACTTTTTTATTTTATACATACCTGCACTGTAGGGAATAATAAATGCACATTAATTTTTGTTTGAGGCATTTGAAGTCAAAACATTGTTTTGTTCTTGTTGTTTCAAAATGGAATTGTGAGTCATTTAACCTTTTCCCAAAAGGGATATATATATATTTTACCCCATCCTTTGTATATTTCCCTACAAATGTCCATCATCAGTGGTAATGGGTAGCCTTTTTCTATAAGTATTTCTTCCACTTTCTTTATCTCTAACACCAGTCTTTCTTTATTACATGTCATTCTGGCTACCCTAACAAGTTGACCCTTTGCTATATTCTTATGACATGAAGGGGATAAAAGCTCTCAAAGTGCAAGTATGCATTTGAAAAAGTTGGGTTTCTATATATGCAAGACTCAAAATGATCAGAACTCTTGTATATAATGGTATCTAGGTTGTTCATACTTTCTGAATTAAAAGAATGTGTACATTTTAGGAAGGAAGTGGTTTGTTTCAAATACTCAAGGAACAAATTAAATTGTTCCAAGGGTCCATTCTAAATAATAATTTTATTTAATATTTGTTAACTGGGAAAGTCCGCCTTGGAATGAAGCCAGTTTTCAGCAGAGGCCTGGGGAGAAATACTCCAGATGCATGTTTTTGTAATGTGGAAGGAAAACGGAGCACCCAGAGAAAATCCACACCAATAGAGGGAGGACATGCAGACTCCATACAGAAGGCACCCCAGCTGAGAATCGAACTAGAGAACCCCTTGCTATGAGGTGACAATGCTACCATTGCACCACTGCAGGATCTCAAATATATCTTACAATATATAAAAATGGAGAAGTAAAAATATACTTCCTCTCTCAAGCCCACATAACCAAATTTGCATAACGGGGGGGGGGGCATAAGAAGCACCCAAAGCTACAGCTCTAATTTGCTTATATACCCCACCTTCAAAAAAATGAAACTATTAGAGAGTACCATTTCCATAAGATTCATAATGAAGGAAATGTCCCATGAATCTAGAAAATCACAAATAATTACTACTTCATTGATCAATTCCATCCCTTCCCCTCTTGGGTATACAAGTAAAAAGGTCAAGTACATCGATAGTAAAAAAGTATAAATTTTTAAACCACAATTCCTGAGTAATGCTCCCTAAAAAGTCCCACAGATCACACAATATATGTGGGGCTTTATAAATAGATTAGTACTAGGTTAACTGCCCTTGTGAGACATTTTTTAAGCCTAGCCAATTATCCCTAGTGAGACTCAAACCCTGCACCTTGTGTTTGTAAGACAAACACCTTAACCATTAGGCCACCCTCCCAACCCTAATCATAAAGATGTTTTAATATCTTATCAATGTAAACTCTTAGGGGGTAGCTTTTTGAATCTTGGACCAATACAATTGGTCTCAGAGGTGGATTTGTAATACTTTTGTGAACTTTGGTAATTCTAAAGATTGTAGGTATTCCGGGTGTTGTATTAGAAATAAAATCTTATAGCTGAGGTGTGATTACCCCTTGAGAGCAGTTGCCATTTAAAAATAAATCAATCAGTTTGTAAGCAATATTGACCTCATTGCGTGAAACAACCACACACATACTCTCATCCTGTAAAATATGAAACATTTGACACACATAATCAATATAGTTATAAATCACAGCCCCACCCCCCCTTATCAGGTTTCAAAATACAAACATCCCAATTATTAATAAGTTACTCTAATCAGGCAGGTTCATTCTCTCTCAAATTTCAGATATTTCCTAAGGAATGACATATATCATGCTCACAAGCTTTTTCAAAAGCATTGATTAGTGGGTCGGTGGGTGTATTATATATGCTCTTCTTATTAAATTCATATGTGTTGTAAATATCTTTCCCATTGAATTTGACTGCTAAATTCCACTTCCTGTATATACTTTTAATTAAATTAAAGTGTCAACTAAGTTTGTATTCTTACTAGGAACATATGTAAAACCTTTTTTTAAAAAGATTAAAATGATCTAATTTAATATTTAAAACACTGTAACTAAATATTTTAAAACTGTTATAAGTTAGCATTCCAGTGAATTCAGAAGTAATATCACAATTGAAGGGAATTCATGTATTTTTCTCTTGCTTCCCTATGATCAATTGTAGTGATATATATATATATATATATATATATATATATATATATATATATATATATATATATATATATATGTTGGGATTCTGATGGTGTCTATTTAGATAAGACCGCCTGTACTCCCCCTCTTGAATTGACACTGGGGGCAGTCTTCTCAGATCATCAGTACAGGAAATTCTAAAGGGTCAAAAATGTATGTTTCACCATCTACATTAATGTCCCCAGTGTTTTCATAAGAAAATCCATTATAACCACTACCTTCAACCAATCCAACCCCATTCCTCATTCACATTCACTGATGTGAATCCAGTTTGTCTATTAAGAACTCTAGGAGCAGTGTAAGCTGTATTGTTCTGATACTCAAGAATATCCCTATCTAATTTATTTTTCTTTCTTTTAATAATTTTCTCTATTTGTTTATCTACATTCATAACAATCTTGTCATATTCCTGTTTGTTAACATTGAGTAACTAGTCCTGTTTAATAATAACTTTCAATTTTTGAATCTGTTTAGTTAAATCTCTAATAATTCTTTAATTGTTGTTAATCATAAGATGTAGTAAATATGGATCTTTTTTATTAAATAAGGAGATGAGCTCTCTCTGGAAAACACTCTCACCAACAATACCATTTGGAAATTTATTATATCTAAGTCCCTTAGGGAGAATAGCTTGTCAAATACATTCTTCAAAATAATTATCCAACTGTAAATTTTTAACTTGGTCAAATGTTTCTCTAAAATTTCAATGTTCATTTGAAAAGTTATAGCATTACAGTTGTTAATAGTGGCATTCGACCCAATACTAAATAACCCACTAGTTTTGTACATCCAAGCATTAACAATTAAAGTTTTCTTGAAAACTCAATGAATGCTCAACATTTTGCCCATTTACATAATTGTTCATATTGTCTTTGGAAAAAGTCAGATGTCTTCTCTTATCCATACCTGTTTCATTTGCCAGACTGGCATCTATCCATTTGTCACTTTGCAACCATTCCAAAACATCATCGCCTGTTCTTAGCAATGCATGCATGGACTTAATACCCAGTCTCTCCATTGGTGAAACACTGCTGTCAATGGATGGATCATTTGTGCTAGAAATGTGTTGGGTGAGCGCAGTTAAAAGATTTAAAAGTTTAGTCAGCTCACCCATAATTACAGTGCAATCACATTGCTTTGTACCAGCCACCATGACACTGGAGGTTAATTCAATAGAACCAGAAGTAGAGTTAAAAACTTCCTCTGAGACCATAATGCAGATGCCATATGGACTAATAAAAACTAACCAAGAAAATAAAGTCCTAGGAATCCTAAAAGAAACCCAAAAACCTCAAAAAATGATCCCCCTAGTGGTTGCACAGGTCCCAGAATTTGACAAGAGTATAAAGTGATAAAACAACAATTGATTTGAAAAATATAATTTCAAAAAATTTTAATAGCAGCAGTGAAAATAAAAAAATGTTTAGGACATATGAGCAAACACAACTTAAAGAGCATGTACTTTCATCCAGCTCACACAGGACTTCATCAAAACTAAAAATATAATCAAACATCAACTTATATACAATAATTTCTTTCAAAGTAACCAATTACCTTAAAATAAATACTTAATCTACTTAAAATTTAAAGATACAGTGTAACTACTTCATCTAACTTGACACTTTCATAATAATAAACTTCACCAGACTCCATGTAATATTAACAACAACAAAAATGTGTATGAAATAGTTAAACCCTTTCAGGACTTCTCTTATTGACTAAGCACCACTTAGAGAATCTATTCCACTTGATCACATACGATTTTCTAGTTGCAGGTTTTTTTACCTCCTTGAATACCTGCTGTACATCTTCATGGAACAGGTACCTAAAACGTATCAAAATGGAATAATTCATGCCATCAGTTGCAAGTTCTCTAAGTTGTGGTCTACCATTCGCCTTAGACTCCATATGAGCAGGTCCAGTCTGTGAAAAAGCTTGTGGTAATTGCCCTTGGCTTGTTCCATTACAAGAGAGAACCAACTTTGCTGGGGGTAAAAGGGAGTTACCACAATGATGTTTAATCATTTTTTTCTGAATCTTTAGAAGTACATTGGGAATCATTGGAAAGGCTGGAAATGCATACAAGAACATCCCCAAACCATAAGAAAGGTAGAACATATGTCTTCCAAGCATAAATTCCTTGAACAGATTTTTTTCAGTTGTCTGTTTTGAAAGGAGGTGAACAGATCTAATACAGGTGATCCCCACATCTGGATCATCCATCTACGTAGACATTCCACTCAGGAGGGTCTGTCCAGGATCTACTTCATCTGTCTGCCTCTGTGATTTGCCATAAGTAGTGAAGCACTTTTCAGGCATTAATCAGTGCCACCATCTCTTTTATGTTTATGTGCTTTTAGGTGTTGTGAGAACCACAAAAGCCTTTGCATTTGAACTCAAATGGACACTGCTCCCCATTTTGTCTGGATAGATCACACTGAGGTATGAACACAGAAAGAGAGTCCTGGATTCTGAAACAGTTGGTATCTCCACCACTGCAGTTCTAGTTTCACAAATCCATGTACCAGTGCCTGGAAATCCAGTGGATGAAGGTGCTGAATCCAATAATTCTTCAAGTACCACTGAATTCTTCTCATGTGTAGTATGGCAAGTGGCATCATGAAGACCATTGATGCTGTCAGGCATAGAATTTTGAGGGACTGTTTTGCTGAGGCAATAGCTTAAAGACAGCAATCCAAGAAGATGCCTGATAAGTCAAGAACTTTATCTTTTGGCAGGAAGGCCACCCTTTTTACTGTGTCTATCCAACACCACAGGAAAACAACTCATTGAAAGGTTGTGAGGAAGGACTTTTGAAGGTTCAGTTTGAAGACCAGGTGGGAAAGGAGGGATGCAACCTTGTCTAAGGACTCCATGCACCTGGATACAAAACCTGCACAAATCAGCAAGTCATCTAAATAAGGAAAATAAGGATGTCTAGGTTTCTGCAATAGACAATTACTGGGAATGAACACTTTGCAAACACTCAAGGTAAAGTAGATAGCCAAAAGGGTGATGCAGAAAACTGATAATGTAAGCCAGACACAGCAAATCTTAACAATTTCCTGAAAATGTGCGCAACAGTAATATGATGAAAGCGCTCCTGATAAATCTAGGAACCATCTACATGAATGTTCCTTTTTTTGGTATCAAAGGATTATGGAGTAGTTCCTCTGGTGGCATAGAGATAAAGCACAGACTATGGCACAGCTGACCTGGGTTTGATTAGTGGTTTGAACAACTGACAGAGTGGCAGGGAAGGCATGGACCTGCCAATCTATGGTCAGATGGAGATCATTGGTATACTGCCTAAGGGGAGCATGGTCCAAAGAGGGAAGTTGCCCTTGGACATAATCAATGAGCATTGGGGCAGGGGAAAGGGAATGAGTAAATCATAAAAGAAAATCTACCCCAAATGCAGCACAAATGTGCCAAGCCCCCAGGACACCCGCAGGATCCATAACTGGTCTCAATGGTAACAGAGTAAGTCCAGGGGCTTGGAGAGTAGGTGTTAGACCCTATGTGGACATTGGATAATGGGTACCAGGCCAGTAAACATGTGGTCCAAGTGGACCAAAAAATGATTCTGATGTAAAATCCTATGCTTTGTGTATTGCAGTGACTGGTTCTATGACATCTGCTTTTACCATGTTTTCTAACACTGGAGGAAACAACTCTGACTGATCTGGTGGGTGTGGGAGAATTCCCCTGAAAGGGAGAGGATATTCAATGCACTGCCAAGCATATCCACTGCAAATTTTTATTTTCAGAACCCATTTGTCTGACACTACTTGCAGCCAAGCTGCAGGGTTGAGAAGGAGTCTGGGGGAAGGAGAAAGAGAAGGAAGGACAAGATTGTATAGGTGCTCTGTGACTCAGCACAGTCATTCCTTTGCAGATGGTTGATTCTTTTACAGAAAGGAACCATCTTGTTTGGTTTCAAAGAATTATCCTCCTGCCATGTCCTTTTGGATCACTGATTTTTATTTGCCTGGAATTTTTGTTTGTTCTGTCCCATGAAGGAAGACACCTTGTTTGGGGAGAACTTGGGTACATGAAACACCCCAGATATCACATGAAATAATTTGCCTCTGTCGTCCTACTGTTTTAGAATCTCTGTAACAGAGGGCTAAACACCAATTTGGAACTTAAAAGTACATGCAAGATTTCAGCTTTTAAATCATCAGAGAAGTTCTGATTACTCAACCAGTCTTAATACAATCGAAGAAGCATCATTTCTCAAGACCGTATCCACACATTCAATCACACCTCTGAAAGCACGTTTCTAAACTTGCATAAGATTAGAAACAATTTAATTCATATAAGACTTTTCCTGTGCAGGTAAGGATGCAGCAAAATTATCTAAAATGCATTCGCATTGTAAAATACATTTCCACATATAGCCTTGATAATTTAACATTCTGAAGGCAAGATTACAATAAAGAGACATCCTTTTTCCCTGAAAATCTAACCATTTTCCCTCTTTATCAAAGGGCATTGGATTAGATGACGCAGAGGACGTTTTATCTGAGCAGACATCTGGGCAGAATGCAGCTGGTTCATCAGTCAAATGAGAAAAGAAACCCATCACATCTGAGGAGATCCTATATTTTCTCTGAGCCTTTTTAGGGACAGCTGGAATAGATATTGGTGTCATACAGGCAGCTTTATAAACATCATCAAATGCTGGTAAGAGAGGGGAAATAACAGGATTAGGCATCTCATCCTCTATAAGGTCATAGACCTTGCCTAGCTGTGTGGCAGTTCCCGACTGCTCCCACGGAAAAACATCACTAAATCCATCAATTAACTGAGGAAAATTGAACACTTGTTTGGATTTAAGCTCAGGTTCACCTTCTGAAGAATCAGAAGGACAGGACTCAGTGTCAGCTAGGAAATCACAATTGTCCATCATTACCTGAAAAAACGGAAAGTCCTCTAGCCAAATTAGCACTACAGCCAAGGATGAGAAACTCAACAACAAGAATTAGCTGTCTGCAAAAGACTCTTAGCCAAGGAAACCACATCAGGCTTAAGAACACATGTAATCTGATTATCAGATGTATGATGAAGCCACTGTTTCTTTTTCTTGTGAACCTCACAACTCGATAAAATATCTGGGGACAGAATATTATGTCTGGCAAGGGGATCTCTTACCCCAGGCTATTCCTGTACCTAAAGGCTTTGGTCTTCTCAAACCTAAACCAGATACTAGAGCAATCCCAGAGGATGTGTCTAAACGCCATGCCATAGTAGCTGGCAAACCTACACTAGAGGGAGATGGGGCAAAAGTTAAGTGGTCTGCAGGCTGAGTACTGGCCCCAGCAGAATCACTAATTGTAGGCCGAGGCATATTTTTGTTTTTTTCTTTACTTTTTAGGTGTAACCAGATTTAATGTGGGGGTACCATAGTTGGATCTAAGATGTCAGGGGATAGAAAATCAGCTAGAAAAATAAAGTGACCCTACTGGATATGGTATCAGAATAAGCACCTAAGGTTTCTAGTAATAAGTATGTCCCCACACCACTGAACTCTGACAAACTGTGCTATTGTCACAAAAAATAAATTAAATGTATTTAGAATTACTTTACAACTGATAGGAGTTAATAAATTTTCAGTGCACAAAGTCCAAAAACCAAAGCAACTAATGAGCCAAACCAGTGTTAAAAATTAGCTCTACACATGTTAACCACATTAAATTGCCATAAAATAAGGTTTACTGGCAATTTAAACCATATTTTCATGTCAGAGAGAGTGAACTCTCCACAGTACAGTCAAATAACTTAATTTGTGGTAAAATCACAATTCATTGGTAAAAAACATACAGAGCATGGTCATACATATAGTAAATAACGTACAAACTCTGAAAAAATCATAGCTCTTCAATATTTTTACGTTAAAAGATAAAAATAAAGGAGAATGACAAGAATACAGATAGCTGCAATTAATTTGTGGTTCTGACTGCATGAGACAGACCCTAGTGTCTAACAGCACACATACACACGTCACTTCTGAGAGAAATACTTAAAAGTTTCCATAGAAACACTAAAAACAAGTATGTATCAAAGATAGACACTGAATGCACACTATTACAAACAGAAATTCCAATGGAATTACTACATATACTAAAAGAAATAAAATATTAAAATAAATAAATAATAAAACATAAAAGAATGAGAATAATCTAATAATAACATGAGAGGAAGGGGTCCCCATATGTGGCTTGTCTGAGCTGTAAGTCAAAAAAAATTAGCACTGGATCCTATGAAGAGTCAAAGGACTTTCTTTTTTGGATGGCAGAAAAAACAAAGCACTCACTTCCTGTGACAGCAGAATGTTTCCCTCTCACAATATGCTCAGACAATTAGTTGTCAATGAAAGAGAGAGGGAGGGGAGTCTGAGCTTTTGAAAGCTGGTCAGTAGTGGGTTACCCAAAATGCCACTGAGGCAGTGGGAATGATGAACATTAAAGGCATGAGTCAGTAGATCAAGTAGCTGCAACACCGATCTCATCTAAAGGTACTCTGGCAAAATAGGCTTCAAAAGCTGCAATTTTTCTGGCTAAATAAGCTCTTGGTTTGTGAGGTAGAGCTAGACCCTTTTCCTTGTACACAAAAGTAATACAATTAAAAAGCCACCTAGATAAAGTAACTTTAGACTCACTATCTCTCAATTTGGTCCTTGAAAAGGAAATGAAAAGTTAATCTGTTTTCCTAAAACCTCTCAACTGGCACTGAACATCCATCAAATGCAAAGCATACTCTCCATTTTCAGAAAAAAAATGAGAAGAAAACTGGCAAGTTAATGGACTGGCTAAGGTCAGCTTTAAGTCCACTTATAAAAGTTCAATTAAGGAGGCTTAAGACATAAAGCCTGCAACTCAGAAATTCTCCTAGTGGTCATAATGGCCAGTAGGAAAATAGTTTTCCAAGATAGAAATTTTCATTCCTGCTAATGCTGCCGGTTTAAATGAAGGATGATTTAAAGCTTGGGCAAATAACATAATGCCGCAAGGAGGATCTGAATCCCTGATAAGTGGACTAAGGAATGCCCAACACAACAAAGTTCTGGCTGTCATCTACATGAAAGTGAATATAGCTTAACTGTACCTTGATGGTAGAGTAAATATAACCTACAGGAAATAATCTGGCCAAAATTCCTGAATAGATGGTAAGGGTGCTGAGAAAGGATCTAAACCTTTTGAAGATACCCAGATAACAAATCTTTTCTATTTGCTTTCATAAATCTTTCTAGTACTTTTTAGCAAGTGGGATAAATGTGGATCTCTGTAGCAGAAAGTCTGGAATCCCTAGCCATCATTGGAATTAGAAGAAGCATGCAGTTAGTTTCAGGGTTTCCATGTCCTGATGAGGCTGTCCTGATGGGTGAAATAGGACATCTGAAAGAGGGTCCAGGGTGTTTAAGATGGGGCCAAATGAAGGGAAACAAACTTGATGGGACAAGAAGGGGCAATGAGGATCACAGTTGCCTTACAATTAATAATTTTTTGAAGAAATTTTTTTATCAAAGGGAAAAAGTTGAAAGGCATATGGGGGGGGGATTGTGAATCAGAGCATTCCTTAGTGATTGGGATCAGAAATGATCAAAGAGCCGCTGCACTTTGGTATTCAAGGGGAGGTGAAGAGGTCACAGCACAGCTGGGCTCACTGTGAAAATCATGGTTGCCACCCATTGATTTGAGTGACCAGTGTAAGGCATTCCCGCTTACCTGTTGATATACCAGATGACAGCCATGTTATCCATTTAGATGGATACTATACCCAGAAGGGGAGTCAGGTTCATAGGTTCATAGGTTTATACTAGGCTATCTGCCCTAAGGCATTTATAAGCCTAGCCCAAATTTTGTGGCTTACGCCACCCCTTATATGAAAAATACTGTGCCCATTAGTTTGTTGTGCCTCTGTCCAGCAGTGACACAGAGATGATTCCCGGGTAAACCTACGATCTCCCATCCACAGGTCTAGATTTCTCTTGAACAGAGTCAGCGAGGTGCTCTGCCTCACATGCACCGGGATTTTATTCCACAGCATAGGGAGTCTCTGAGTGATAAATCTATCCTCCAGCACATCCTATTTATATCCGTCCTAAGGTTTAAGTCGCTTGCTCTAGTGGTTTTGGTGGATTTGGATTTTTTGAGGTGGAGCATGTCCATTAATTCCGGGTTGGACATGGCCTTGTATGTCAGGCACATGTCACCTCTGAGCAGACGGTATGCGACTGAATAGAGCTGGAGTTTCTTCAATCTGGCAGCATATGACAGATTTTGGAGTCCTATTATCCTTTTGGTGAGGAAATTTTGGGGTCTCTCCAATTGCTGCAGATGTCGGGTGAGATACATCCCGAATGGGGCATTGTACTCGATCATTGGTCTGATAAGTGAAGAGTACAGGGAACAATGACCTCACTAGATCTGGATGTGAATCCCTTCATGATCAGGTGGGCAATGTAGAAGGTCTTTCTAACCACTTTAGCAATGTGAGTGTCAAAAGAAAGGCCACTGTCAACCTGGGTCCCCAGGTCCCTGATAACCTCTTCTGTGCTTAGTGGATTGCCACCTATATGGTAGCTTGGGGTTACCTTGTTTTTCCCGAAGGGTATGACTATACATTTTTGGCGTTTAACTTCAGGCCATGGCTCTGGCACCAGCTATCTGTTTCCGTGAGTCCCTTCTGAAGGATATCCGTGTCCGATGCACTTTCCACTATGGCGCCCAGTTTGCAGTCGTCTGCAAACTTTGTCAGCCAAAGTCCTCCTATGTTGGCCTGTACTTCTGAGAAGTAGATGCCAAACAATAGGGGGCCAAGGACCGAGCCCTGTGGGACACCACTTGTGACCGGCTTGGAGTCTGACACAGCGCCAGCAACTCTAACCCTGTGGGTTCTGTCCTTAAGCCAGTTTGCAACCCATCTTGTGACATATGGGTTTACATTTAAGCTGGTAAGTTTTTCTACAATACCCGAGTGGGGTATTGTGTCGAAAGCCTTTGCAAGGTCAAGGTAGGTTGTATGGACTGCCTTTCCCTCATCAATGGCCTTGGTGACTGTTTCGAAGAAGTCGACCAAGTTCAAAAGGCATGATCTTCCCTTGACAAAGCCAAACTGGGTCGGGTCCAATGTCTGCAAGTCCCCTATATCTTTGTTTATGAGCTCCATTATGATCCTCTCCATAGCTTTGCAGACTAGACTTGTTAAGCTTATGGGGCAGTAATTACCAGGGTCCGTAGAGGTGCCGCCTTTGTGGAGTGGGACCACAGTTGCCGTACGCCACTCCTTGGGCACGTATCCTGTGGTAAGGCTGAGATTAAACAGCTGCCTTATGTGCGGTGTGAATTCCTCATTTAGCTCGAGTAGCACACAGCCGGGACACCATCCGCTCCCATTGATGCTGTGTTTTTAGCTTTAGAGAGAGCAGCTTTCACCTGCGCATTTGAGATGTCCGGGAGGCTACACTCGGCTGGGATAGTTATCTCTCCTTTAGGGGAGGAGAGGGGGGTGAAGTTTGCACTGAACCTGTCTGCCAGTATGTTGGCAATGTCAGTGGGTTCAGTGACTTTTGTATCATTTTGGACTAATTCTGAGCATATCTGGGAGTTTCCACCCAGGTTCCTAACATAGCTGAAAAAGGCCTTATGATTGTCCTTTGAATCCATGGCAATTTTTCTCTCAAAATTGGCCTTAGTTGATTTTATGAGTGCTCGTATTTTTTACTAATAATGATCAGGGGTGACTTCCTTTATGGATTTTGTTCTATCATGTAATAGCTTTCTCCTCTTATTGTAAAGTTTGTTAATGGCTGGGGTCCACCAGACTGGACGTTTGCCCTTTGTGGAATGAGTCTTGGTTTTATTTGGGATTGCCTGATCCATGCAGTCCTGGAGGTGTTCATAGAAGGCATTTGTAAGGGCTTCCGCAGCTTGGGTTGTGGTTTCCTCTGGCTTAGGGGCCTTGAAGGATACCACACCAGTCTTGAGTAGTGTGAAGTTTGCTTTAGAGATGTTCTTCACTATGGTCTTTTTTGTTTGGGGTGGGGGCGGTATGTGGATTTCCAGTGAGATTAGTTTATGATCAGATCTCACCAATGAGGGATATACTTCCGGTGTGGAGCATTTTGTCCCCATGTTTGTGACAATGAGATCTAGTATATTTTCTCCTCTTGTGGGAACAGTGACTAGCTGTTCCATGGCATTTGAGTTTATGAACTCCAGGAACCGTTGGGCTAGAAAGTTAGGGCTTGAGTAATGTTCCCAGTCTATATTTGGGTAGTTGAAGTCACCCAATATGATGGTGTTTGGAGATACATTTATACCCTCCAGTGTCTTCAGGAAGGCTGTGTGGGGTTCCTGAGTTTGAGAGGGTGGCCTGTAGCATGCTACAATTTGTAGAGCAGTTTTGCCTATGGTTAGTTGCACCTGGATGGTTTCCGGCTTGCAGGCGTTGCCACCAACCTGGAGGTGTGAGTATCCTTTATGAATATGGATACATCCCCTCCTTTTGTGGTGTGGTCCAGGTTTTGGGGCCGAAACGCATGATATGAGGTAAAACCTAATAGTGCCGGGGTGCTCTCAGGAGCCTTGAACCAGGTTTCAGTTACAGCACAGACATCAATGTTCTCCATACTGAGTAGGGCCTCGAAAGTGCATTTTGAGATTTAGACTTCTGGCATTGAGCAGCATTACCCTCAGTTTCTTCCCATTTTTGTTTTCTAGGGTGGTAGGTTTAGAATTTGAGCCTAGCCTAAAAAAGGCACTATGGGGGTGGCAAGAGCCTTAGCCAATATCCGAATCCCAGGGTGACAGGTGCAAGCCGTCCCTTCGAAGCAGCGTGGCTTGTCAAGCATGTCATCCCAGGCAGACAGACACTGGATCCCCTTTGAATGACACCAGACATTAAGCCAATTGTTAAAGCTGATCATCTTGTCTCTATATTGTGGCATCATTCTTGGTGAAGGAAGGATACTGCTCAGGGTTAGGGTCATACCTGCCTGGGCTACATAATCAGAGAGCTCCTCTATGTCTCTTCATGTAGTCCAGGAAGGTACGTCACAGGTCACTCACACCAGCATGGACAATGACTGTGTCATATTTGTACTTGCCGTGGAGTGACCCGAGTGCTTGTGTTATGTGGCGGATTCTAGCGCCCGATAGGCAGCTTACTGTGACCCTCTCCTTGTTCAGCCTGGTGAGTGGGACGCCAGTGTGTCTGACTATGGAGTCACCTATGACAAGTATGTTTGGTGTTGTATTTGGCCTTAAGGGCTGTGACTGCTTTGCACACTGCTTTTGTGGTTTATGTGTTGCTTGTGGGGTGTCTTGAGGTAGCAGTTGTTTGGGTGTCTGCTTTGGAGGCCTCTGCTGTTTAGGTAAATTTTTACTCAGAGCCTCCGAGTATGTCTTTGTGTGTTTATGTGTTTGATTCAGTGGAGTGGTAGCATTATGTGAGGCTGGTTTTGTGGTGTGTGTAGTTGCCTTTTCCTCCTGTCTGGTCTTGCCAGTCCTGAGTTGAGAGAGCTCAGCCTCCAGTTTGGCTAAATAGCTGCATCTCTCGCAAGTATTTGTGTTATGTGGGAGGAGGAGAGGGTTGTCTGTGTACATGAGGCAGTTATAACATTGCCTCAAGATTCCCAGATTCACCAGCTGGACCGAGAGGAGATTGACAACTGACCTTTGGACATGCTAGAATAATATTGGGAAATCCTTAATTGAAAACAAGGGCCAGTGGGGAGTGAGGGTGTAGTGCTTTTAATTTTTAGTGCTGATTTATATAATTGCTTTAGTGAGCAAGTGCCAGGTAACTTGTGCAATGTGTTACAAGTAGCTAAATGCAAAAACGACAAACAGTAACTTTCTTTCAAGTGAAACAAGGAAATAAGTACAGTAAGCAATGCATATATCACTAGTGATCCACAGAAGCGCTGAGAAGTTGCGTATTAGGTGGAATTAGCTTCCAGGGAAATAACAAGCAAACAAACAACAAGCATATAAACAAAGCTAGATTCAGTAGGCCTGGATCTAGTCTATGCTAGAGCAAACAAGGTGAACCAATTTCAGTAAGATACAGTTCAAATATTCAGGCACTATAAACCTTTAACCAGAAAATTCCCAGCTCAGAAGGGCAGAGTCCAGCCTCTTCTCCCACAAGAGTGCAGACCACGAACCTTCTTAATGTAAAATAGCTGGCCTGAAGCCCAAGTGCCTAAACCAGAACTAATACACTTGGACACTGGGCTCTCAATCAGCAGTTCCCAACTTAGAAGGATGAAAGCTACCTGTCCTGCCACCACAGTGCTTGCCACAAACCTTCCTAATGTAAAACAACTGGTCTGAAGCCCAAGTGCTTAATCCAAAAGACTTGAATGATAGCTACACTTTAATCAAGTTACAACCAAGCAGTAATAAATACCATTGAATACTTTAGAGAATGTCTGGATTAGTGCTCAAGTTACACAAACAAAGCTAGATCCAGCAGGCCCGAATCCAGTCTATGCCACAGCAAACAAGGCGCACCAACTTCAGTAAGAAACAGTTCAGGTATGCATGCACTATAAGCCTTTAACCAGAAATTCCCAGCTCAGAAGGGCAGAGTCCAGCCTCTCCTCCCACAAGAGTGCAGACCACGAACCCTCTTAATGTAAAATAACTGGCTTGAAAGCCCAAGTGCTTAAACCAGAATTAATACACTTTTAGAATAACAGACACTGAGCCCTCAATCAGCAGTTCTCAACCTAGAAGGATGTAAGCTACCTGTTCTGCCACAACAGTGCAGACCACAAACCCTCTCAGTGCAAAACAACTAACTGGTCCGAAGCCCAAGTGTTTAAACCAAAAGGCTTAGAATGAGTTACACCAAGCAGTAATAAATACAATTGAGTATTTTAAGATGATGCAAAAGTAAAAAGAAGGTAAAAACACAAGTACAGTAAAAGCAGATGAAATTTTTTTTTTTTTTTTTTTCTGAACAAGTGCTGAGATCAAAGAAACAGATTTGAGTGCTGAAACTAGAAAACTGGCTAGTTATAAGAAAAAAACAAGCTAGAAGGCTTCCCTCAAACACAGAAGGGCTTGGGGGCTCAGAAGCCTACAAATAGTCTGTACCACTTAACAAGAAAGGCAGGAAATAAGCTTAATTTTTTTTTTCTATTTCCCAGATGCTCTCTTTGTACACAGTAGGAGTGCCTGAAATCAGAATATGATCTCACTGCACTCAGTTGAGTGAGCAAATGAGATGGGCCCAGAGGCAGGCTGAGGGGCGGGCAGTTTCAATGCCACTAAGATTAACACGAAAACAAAAACAGGACGGGTGGGTGAGGAAGAGCAGAATAACTTCAGTTAAAAATTCCTTCAACACTCCTTCATACACAGTTTAAATCAATTTAAATACTGTATTTTTTAAAAAAAGTGCAGAAAAAGGTACTTAAATTCTCTTATACGTCCAGTTGAATATAACCAAGTTCTTAGCTGGCCAAGCTGGAGTTTTAAAGCAGGAATTATTTCACATGCACCAGTTTAAATATGCAAGGACAGGAAATCAAAGAATGTGGCTACCCCCACACCTGTAATTACTAGCAAATAACAAAATTCAGCCAACGCTAGCTTTCAGTTCAAGTTACTGAAGAGCAGAATAACTTCAGTTAAAAGTTCCTTCAACACTCCTTCATACACAGTTTAAATCAATTTAAATACTGTATTTTTTAAAAAAGTGCAGAAAAAGGTACTTAAATTCTCTTATACGTCCAGTTGAATATAACCAAGTTCTTAGCTGGCCAAGCTGGAGTTTTAAAGCAGGAATTATTTCACATGCACCAGTTTAAATATGCAAGGACAGGAAATCAAAGAATGTGGCTACCCCCACACCTGTAATTACTAGCAAATAACAAAATTCAGCCAACGCTAGCTTTCAGTTCAAGTTACTGAAGAGCAGAATAACTTCAGTTAAAAGTTCCTTCAACACTCCTTCATACACAGTTTAAATCAATTTAAATACTGTATTTTTAAAAAAGTGCAGAAAAAGGTACTTAAATTCTCTTATATATCCAGTTGAATATAACCAAGTTCTTAGCTGGCCAAGCTGGAGTTTTAAAGCAGGAATTATTTCACATGCACCAGTTTAAATATGCAAGGACAGGAAATCAAAGAATGTGGCTACCCCACACCTGTAATTACTAGCAAATAACAAAATTCAGCCAACACTAGCTTTCAGTTCAAGTTACTGAAGAGCAGAATAACTTCAGTTAAAAGTTCCTTCAACACTCCTTCATACACAGTTTAAATCAATTTAAATACTGTATTTTTTTAAAAAAAGTGCAGAAAAAGGTACTTAAATTCTCTTATCGTCCAGTTGAATATAACCAAGTTCTTAGCGGCCCAAGCTGGAGTTTTAAAGCAGGAATTATTTCACATGCACCAGTTTAAATATGCAAGGACAGGAAATCAAAGAATGTGGCTACCCCCACACCTGTAATTACTAGCAAATAACAAAATTCAGCCAACACTAGCTTTCAGTTCAAGTTACTGAAGAGCAGAATAACTTCAGCTAAAAATTCCTTCAACACTCCTTCATACACAGTTTAAATCAATTTAAATACTGTATTTTTTAAGAAAGTGCAGAACAAGGTACTTAAATTCTCTTATACGTCCAGTTGAATATAGCCAAGTTCTTAGCTGGCCAAGCTGGAGTTTTAAAGCAGGAATTATTTCACATGCACCAGTTTAAATATGCAAGGACAGGAAATCAAAGAATGTGGCTACACCCACACCTGTAATTACTAGCAAATAACAAAATTCAGCCAACACTAGCTTTCAGTTCAAGTTACTGAAGAGCAGAATAACTTCAGTTAAAAATTCCTTCAACACTCCTTCATACACAGTTTAAATCAATTTAAATACTGTATTTTTAAAAAAAGTGCAGAAAAGGTACTTAAATTCTCTTATACGTCCAGTTGAATATAACCAAGTTCTTAGCTGGCCAAGCTGGAGTTTTAAAGCAGGAATTATTTCACATGCACCAGTTTAAATATGCAAGGACAGGAAATCAAAGAATGTGGCTACCCCACACCTGTAATTACTAGCAAATAACAAAATTCAGCCAACACTAGCTTTCAGTTCAAGTTACTGAAGAGCAGAATAACTTCAGTTAAAAGTTCCTTCAACACTCCTTCATACACAGTTTAAATCAATTTAAATACTGTATTTTTAAAAAGTGCAGAAAAGGTACTTAAATTCTCTTATACGTCCAGTTGAATATAACCAAGTTCTTAGCTGGCCAAGCTGGAGTTTTAAAGCAGGAATTATTTCACATGCACCAGTTTAAATATGCAAGGACAGGAAATCAAAGAATGTGGCTACCCCCACACCTGTAATTACTAGCAAATAACAAAATTCAGCCAACACTAGCTTTCAGTTCAAGTTACTGAAGAGCAGAATAACTTCAGTTAAAAGTTCCTTCAACACTCCTTCATACACAGTTTAAATCAATTTAAATACTGTATTTTTTAAAAAAAGTGCAGAAAAAGGTACTTAAATTCTCTTATACGCCCAGTTGAATATAACCAAGTTCTTAGCTGGCCAAGCTGGAGTTCTAAAGGTCCTCTGGCAAAATAGGTTTCAAAAGCTACAATTTTTCTGGATAAATAAGCTCTTGGTTTGTGAGGTAGAGCTAGACCCCTTTCCTTGTACACAAAAGTAATACAATTAAAAAGCCACCTAGATAAAGTAACTTTAGACTCACTATCTCTCAATTTGGTCCTTGAAAAGGAAATGAAAAGTTAATCTGTTTTCCTAAAACCTCTCAACTGGCACTGAACATCCATCAAATGCAAAGCATACTCTCCATTTTCAGAAAAAAAATTAAGAAAACTGGCAAGTTAATGGACTGGCTAAGGTCAGCTTCAAGTCCACTTATAAAAGTTCAATTAAGGAGGCTTAAGACATAAAGCCTGCAACTCAGAAATTCTCCGAGTGGTCATAATGGCCAGTAGGAAAATAGTTTTCCAAGATAGAAATTTTCATTCCTGCTAATGCTGCCGGTTTAAATGAAGGATGATTTAAAGCTTGGGCAAATAACATAATGCCGCAAGGAGGATCTGAATCCCTGATAAGTGGACTAAGGAATGCCCACCGCAAAAAGGCTTTAAAAAGTTTCAAGGACACAACAAAGTTCTGGCTGTCATCTACATGAAAGTGAATATAGTTGCCAACTGTACCTTGATGGTAGAGTAAATATAACCTTCCGGAAATAATCTGGCCAAAAATTCCTGAATAGATGCTAAGGGTGCTGAGAAAGGATCTAAACCTTTTGAAGATACCCAGATAACAAATCTTTTCTATTTGCTTTCATAAATCTTTCTAGTACTTTTTAGCAAGTGGGATAAATGTGGATCTCTGTAGCAGAAAGTCTGGAATCCCTAGCCATCATTGGAATTAGAAGAAGCATGCAGTTAGTTTCAGGGTTTCCATGTCCTGATGGGTGAAATAGGACATCTGAAAGAGGGTCCCGTGCCCAGGGAGGGTGTTTAAGATGGGGTCAAATGAAGGGAAACAAACCTGATGGGACAAGAAGGGGCAATGAGGATCACAGTCGCCTTGCAATTAATAATTTTTTGAAGAAATTTTTTATCAAAGGGAAAAAGTTGAAAGGCATATGGGGGGATTGTGAATCAGAGCATTCCTTAGTGATTGACCCTCTTGGGGGATCAGAACAAAGTAGCTGCTGCACTTGGTATTCAAAGGGGAGGTGAAGAGGTCACAGCACAGCTGGGCTCACTGAGAGAAAATCATGGTTGCCACCCATTGATTGAGTGACCAGTTGTAAGGCAGAAGAATGGATCTGCACAGTTTGTCCATTAAAACACTAGAGGTCCCCAGAATGTGTGTTGCAAATAAAAAACATTGGGAAGACATTGCTCATTGCCCAATCTCATGGCTTCCTGACATAGTGGGTATGATTGGGTTCCTGCTTACTTGTTGATATACCAGATGACAGCCATGTTATCCATTTAGATGGATACCATACCCTTAAGGAGGGAGTCCTGAAAAGCTTGCAGTGTTAGGATGGCTGACCTCATCTCCAAGACACTGATATGAAGTATGGCCTCTGCTGTTGACCATGTACATTTAACTGTGTTCCATTTACAATGATGTCCCCACCCCAGAGGGGAGGCATATATGGTCACAGTGGTCTTCTGGGGTTGAAAAATGAAAGGGTGACCCATGTCACTAGTGGGAAGGTCAACCACCAATGGCTGTGATGTCTGCATATTGGTGAGAGATGAACTGGGAATTGCATGGGTTGAATGGATGCAGCCATTGATACCAGTAGCCAAAGTATAAGTTTTACTTTGGGATTTGAGAAAAAGAGGAAGGCAGAAGCTTAGTGATACAGGTAGAGTACTCTTGAGTCTGGAAGTTTGGCAATTAGAGATATCATGTTCAGGTGGCACCAATGAATTCTATTGTCTGAGTCAAGGAAAGCTAGCTTTCCTTTAGATTTCTACTAGTCCTTAAATTCTGAGAGAATTGGAGAAAAAAGCCCCTGGACTAGATAAGTAGATCATTGGTTGGAGTAGAGAGGACCCAGTTGTTCAGCTAGGGCATCACTTAAACCCTTGCAGGCTTAGCTATGCAGCCATTACTACCATGCATTTGATGAATACCCTGGGGGCTGTGGTGAGACCAAAAGGCAGTGTTCTGAACTGGAAGTGACTGGCCACCAGCTGAAAGCAGTGAAACCTCCTGGACTGACTCACTGTCTTGATATGATAATAGGCCTCCTGAAGATTATAATCTTTATCAACCTCTTTTATTCTATTTTCTACATAGGGTCAGGGTGTCATGTTAACTGTTGCCATCACTGTTGATTCAATGCCACACTCTTGTCTTCTTTGACACTCATGCCTTACTGTTGCAGGTCTTCTCTAAAAAATATCCATCCACCTCTTTGCTGGACACCCTCATTTCCAATTACCTTCTTTATGTCTGTCCCAAAGCTTCTTCACCAGATTGCCTTCTGCTTTTCTGCACATGTGCCCAAACCACCGTAATCAGTTCTCTTTGATCTTTCTATCAAGCATATTCAGTCATCCTTCCTCAAAAGAGGAAGATTAGACTGAGCTGTGACCATCCAGATCTTTGTTTCCTAAACTGATTGAGGTAACTGAGGTCCAGAATGGGCCTGAGATCCCCAGTCTTTTTTCAAACCCAAAAGAATTTTGAATAGACTCCAGATCCCCACTGATGTGGTGGGACCTCCTGGATAAATCACTTTTCTAGCAGCCTTGAAATTTCTGCTGCTGTCTATTTCCTCTGACTGGGTTGAACATCAGGGATCTTTCATTTGTTTGTTGGGATAAAAAGCTATGTGAATAAAGTAGCCACAGTTGATTATCTTCTACATCCAGGAATCTTGAGTGATGGCTAGCTAGGCATGGGGGTGCAAAGATAAGCTCCTCCTGACTGTCTCCAGAGTGTGGAAATCAAGCAATCATTCGGGAGCACTTAAAGGGTTTCTCATCAAAAGGACCTCAAAACCCTTCATTATGCAGCCAACTTCTTTACATGGGGCAACATCCATTAAAATTGTTTCCACCTCTGCTGTGGAAGGGGTCAGGAATCTGTGACCCGAAGAGTCTTGGGCATAACTCTGGGATTTACAGAATCATAACACCCCCCTTGGTTCTAGCAAAAAGTCCTTTGGGGGTAGAAAAACAAATGCCAATAGCAGCCAGGGTTTTGCACACCTGCTCACATCTGGTGAGTGCATACTTGACCTTAAATCCAAAAAGTGTCAAACCATCAAATCGACCATTGATAAACAATGTTTTGAAGCTTTGTGCAAGATTGGAGAGATGCATCTGGGTGTGCCAACAAGTAGCAATGCCAGTGCCTGCTGCCCTGAATGTACCATCAGCTGTAGTGGACAGCAGTCACATGGGCATGTTAGACATCAATTGAAGGGAAGGTAGCTGCAAGTCCACAATCTTTTCTGTATCAGCAGGCAACTTACCTTTGAGAGAGAGAGACAGGGAAAGCTCTTTGGTCAAGTCTGTCTGGAACAAGTCATATGGGATAGGTAATTCAGCATGCAAAGAGCAAATGCTGCTGGAGCATAAGTCTGCTTTCTGAATCTGTCCAGCACCCTGAACTCCTTGTTAGGGGGATGGGCAGAGGTGCCCTCTTCATTGAGCTCTTTTTTGTGCCTGTAGCCACAACTATGCCATTATGGCAGAACCCCTGTTCTAATAAGGTTTATTCCAAGGGGATGCCAGCATTTTGATAATTGATTTTCTCAGGATTGGCTCATCACATTGGATTATATCCAAGTGCACAAGAGATCAGGTCAGTGAAAGTGCTAACCTGTACCTGCAATAAATGTATCTACTTTTAGCCACCTCATTTGCTACATTTTTATTTTATTCTACTAGCGTCTTGTTATATAGTAGAGGTTTGCAGTGGCATCATTGTTGTTTTTTGGAATATTCATTTGTGTTTTTGTGACATGTGGATTATGGCTGAAAGTAGTCAAGTGGAACTGGATTATATTCCTAAAACTGCAGAGAAGCTTGTTTCAAGTCTTGAAAAGCTTAAAAAAATGGACAGAAACCTGTTGCTTACATATGAGGTAACCTCTGAAGAAATTTTTAGTGAACAAGTGCAGTATGATGAATGTGTAGCCCTTAGATATGCTATGGAGCTAGAAAATGACTTAATTAAATATAAAAATCTTCAATGGCAAAGACTGCATTTCGAACCATGCATCTTACATAAAGTCATTCCTAGGGGCTTGCAAGTGTTGAACATGCCAGCGTCAGGGGTAACATACCCAGAGCTTCTCAAACACTGGCAGAAATTGAATATAGAAACAAGTATTAAATACATTCAGTTGCTCATAGACTTTCATAAACCTATGGAAGAGCAGCTGCTTCATGAAATACATTGTAAGCAAATATTGCTGAATGATACCCTGCCTGCTACAATTTTTGAAAGAACTATGGCCAATGTCTGCAAGAATATATACTCTTTTGAGCATCAACTAATAGCCACTAGAAAGAAAACATTAGATAGAGATATGACAGACTTTGCTAATGGTCATGTTTTTACATGTCAAGAGAACTCTATCTAATACATTTACTAATGAAAATAACAGGCAGCATGCAGTATCTGAAAATGAGAACCATTCCCTTTAACTGGTGATGTAAGTGAGTCAGAAACTGTGGAATGTACCAATGGCAAGCAGGCTGCAATATTGCCATCGGATGGATCAAATGATCATGTCTCTACTGAGGCATAAGTTTGCAGATCTTTAATGTAAAACAACTGGTCTGAAGCCCAAGTGCTTAATCAAAAAGACTTGAATGATAGCTACACTTTAATCAAGTTACAACCAAGCAGTAATAAATACCATTGAATACTTTAGAGAATGTCTGGATTAGTGCTCAAGTTACACAAACAAAGCTAGATCCAGCAGGCCCGAATCCAGTCTATGCCACAGCAAACAAGGCGCACCCAACTTCAGTAAGAAACAGTTCAGGTATGCATGCACTATAAGCCTTTAACCAGAAATTCCCAGCTCAGAAGGGCAGAGTCCAGCCTCTCCTCCCACAAGAGTGCAGACCACGAACCCTCTTAATGTAAAATAACTGGCTTGAAAGCCCAAGTGCTTAAACCAGAATTAATACACTTTTAGAATAACAGACACTGAGCCCTCAATCAGCAGTTCTCAACCTAGAAGGATGTAAGCTACCTGTTCTGCCACAACAGTGCAGACCACAAACCCTCTCAGTGCAAAACAACTAACTGGTCCGAAGCCCAAGTGTTTTAAACCAAAAGGCTTAGAATGAGTTACACCAAGCAGTAATAAATACAATTGAGTATTTTAAGATGATGCAAAAGTAAAAAGAAGTAGGTAAAACACAAGTACAGTAAAGCAGATGAAATTTTTTTTTTTTTTTTTTTTTCTGAACAAGTGCTGAGATCAAAGAAACGGATTTGAGTGCTGAAACTAGAAAACTGGCTAGTTATAAGAAAAACAAGCTAGAAGGCTTCCTCAAACACAGAAGGGCTTGGGGGCTCAGAAGCCTACAAATAGTCTGTACCACTTAACAAGAAAGGCAGGAAATATGCTTAATTTTTTTTTTTTTCTATTTCCCAGATGCTCTCTTTGTACACAGTAGGAGTGCCTGAAATCAGAATATGATCTCACTGCACTCAGTTGAGTGAGCAAATGAGATGGGCCCAGAGGCAGGCTGAGGGGCGGGCAGTTTCAATGCCACTAAGATTAACACCAAAACAAAAACAGGGCGGGTGGGTGTGAATAACGGAAGAGCAGAATAACTTCAGTTAAAAATTCCTTCAACACTCCTTCATACACAGTTTAAATCAATTTAAATACTGTATTTTTTTAAAAAAAGTGCAGAAAAAGGTACTTAAATTCTCTTATACGTCCAGTTGAATATAACCAAGTTCTTAGCTGGCCAAGCTGGAGTTTTAAAGCAGGAATTATTTCACATGCACCAGTTTAAATATGCAAGGACAGGAAATCAAAGAATGTGGCTACCCCCACACCTGTAATTACTAGCAAATAACAAAATTCAGCCAACGCTAGCTTTCAGTTCAAGTTACTGAAGAGCAGAATAACTTCAGTTAAAAGTTCCTTCAACACTCCTTCATACACAGTTTAAATCATTTTAAATACTGTATTTTTTAAAAAAGTGCAGAAAAAGGTACTTAAATTCTCTTATACGTCCAGTTGAATATAACCAAGTTCTTAGCTGGCCAAGCTGGAGTTTTAAAGCAGGAATTATTTCACATGCACCAGTTTAAATATGCAAGGACAGGAAATCAAAGAATGTACCCCCACACCTGTAATTACTAGCAAATAACAAAATTCAGCCAACGCTAGCTTTCAGTTCAAGTTACTGAAGAGCAGAATAACTTCAGTTAAAAGTTCCTTCAACACTCCTTCATACACAGTTTAAATCAATTTAAATACTGTATTTTTTAAAAAAAGTGCAGAAAAAGGTACTTAAATTCTCTTATATGTCCAGTTGAATATAACCAAGTTCTTAGCTGGCCAAGCTGGAGTTTTAAAGCAGGAATTATTTCACATGCACCAGTTTAAATATGCAAGGACAGGAAATCAAAGAATGTGGCTACCCCCACACCTGTAATTACTAGCAAATAACAAAATTCAGCCAACACTAGCTTTCAGTTCAAGTTACTGAAGAGCAGAATAACTTCAGTTAAAAGTTCCTTCAACACTCCTTCATACACAGTTTAAATCAATTTAAATACTGTATTTTTAAAAAAAGTGCAGAAAAAGGTACTTAAATTCTCTTATACGTCCAGTTGAATATAACCAAGTTCTTAGCTGGCCAAGCTGGAGTTTTAAAGCAGGAATTATTTCACATGCACCAGTTTAAATATGCAAGGACAGGAAATCAAAGAATGTGGCTACCCCCACACCTGTAATTACTAGCAAATAACAAAATTCAGCCAACACTAGCTTTCAGTTCAAGTTACTGAAGAGCAGAATAACTTCAGCTAAAAATTCCTTCAACACTCCTTCATACACAGTTTAAATCAATTTAAATACTGTATTTTTTAAAAAAAGTGCAGAAAAAGGTACTTAAATTCTCTTATACGTCCAGTTGAATATAGCCAAGTTCTTAGCTGGCCAAGCTGGAGTTTTAAAGCAGGAATTATTTCACATGCACCAGTTTAAATATGCAAGGACAGGAAATCAAAGAATGTGGCTACCCCCACACCTGTAATTACTAGCAAATAACAAAATTCAGCCAACACTAGCTTTCAGTTCAAGTTACTGAAGAGCAGAATAACTTCAGTTAAAAGTTCCTTCAACACTCCTTCATACACAGTTTAAATCAATTTAAATACTGTATTTTTTAAAAAAAAGTGCAGAAAAAGGTACTTAAATTCTCTTATACGTCCAGTTGAATATAACCAAGTTCTTAGCTGGCCAAGCTGGAGTTTTAAAGCAGGAATTATTTCACATGCACCAGTTTAAATATGCAAGGACAGGAAATCAAAGAATGTGGCTACCCCCACACCTGTAATTACTAGCAAATAACAAAATTCAGCCAACACTAGCTTTCAGTTCAAGTTACTGAAGAGCAGAATAACTTCAGTTAAAAGTTCCTTCAACACTCCTTCATACACAGTTTAAATCAATTTAAATACTGTATTTTTTAAAAAAAGTGCAGAAAAAGGTACTTAAATTCTCTTATACGTCCAGTTGAATATAACCAAGTTCTTAGCTGGCCAAGCTGGAGTTTTAAAGCAGGAATTATTTCACATGCACCAGTTTAAATATGCAAGGACAGGAAATCAAAGAATGTGGCTACCCCCACACCTGTAATTACTAGCAAATAACAAAATTCAGCCAACACTAGCTTTCAGTTCAAGTTACTGAAGAGCAGAATAACTTCAGTTAAAAGTTCCTTCAACACTCCTTCATACACAGTTTAAATCAATTTAAATACTGTATTTTTTAAAAAAAGTGCAGAAAAAGGTACTTAAATTCTCTTATACGCCCAGTTGAATATAACCAAGTTCTTAGCTGGCCAAGCTGGAGTTCTAAAGGTCCTCTGGCAAAATAGGTTTCAAAAGCTACAATTTTTCTGGATAAATAAGCTCTTGGTTTGTGAGGTAGAGCTAGACCCCTTTCCTTGTACACAAAAGTAATACAATTAAAAAGCCACCTAGATAAAGTAACTTTAGACTCACTATCTCTCAATTTGGTCCTTGAAAAGGAAATGAAAAGTTAATCTGTTTTCCTAAAACCTCTCAACTGGCACTGAACATCCATCAAATGCAAAGCATACTCTCCATTTTCAGAAAAAAAATTAAGAAAACTGGCAAGTTAATGGACTGGCTAAGGTCAGCTTCAAGTCCACTTATAAAAGTTCAATTAAGGAGGCTTAAGACATAAAGCCTGCAACTCAGAAATTCTCCTAGTGGTCATAATGGCCAGTAGGAAAATAGTTTTCCAAGATAGAAATTTTCATTCCTGCTAATGCTGCCGGTTTAAATGAAGGATGATTTAAAGCTTGGGCAAATAACATAATGCCGCAAGGAGGATCTGAATCCCTGATAAGTGGACTAAGGAATGCCCACCGCAAAAAGGCTTTAAAAAGTTTCAAGGACACAACAAAGTTCTGGCTGTCATCTACATGAAAGTGAATATAGCTGCCAACTGTACCTTGATGGTAGAGTAAATATAACCTACAGGAAATAATCTGGCCAAAAATTCCTGAATAGATGGTAAGGGTGCTGAGAAAGGATCTAAACCTTTTGAAGATACCCAGATAACAAATCTTTTCTATTTGCTTTCATAAATCTTTCTAGTACTTTTTAGCAAGTGGGATAAATGTGGATCTCTGTAGCAGAAAGTCTGGAATCCCTAGCCATCATTGGAATTAGAAGAAGCATGCAGTTAGTTTCAGGGTTTCCATGTCCTGATGAGGCTGTCCTGATGGGTGAAATAGGACATCTGAAAGAGGGTCCCGTGCCCAGGGAGGGTGTTTAAGATGGGGCCAAATGAAGGGAAACAAACTTGATGGGACAAGAAGGGGCAATGAGGATCACAGTCGCCTTGCAATTAATAATTTTTTGAAGAAATTTTTTTATCAAAGGGAAAAAGTTGAAAGGCATATGGGGGGATTGTGAATCAGAGCATTCCTTAGTGATTGACCCTCTTGGGGGATCAGAACAAAGCAGCTGCTGCACTTGGTATTCAAAGGGGAGGTGAAGAGGTCACAGCACAGCTGGGCTCACTGAGTGAAAATCATGGTTGCCACCCATTGATTGAGTGACCAGTTGTAAGGCAGAAGAATGGATCTGCACAGTTTGTCCATTAAAACACTAGAGGTCCCCAGAAAGTGTGTTGCAAATAAAAAACATTGGGAAGACATTGCTCATTGCCCAATCTCATGGCTTCCTGACATAGTGGGTATGATTGGGTTCCCGCTTACCTGTTGATATACCAGATGACAGCCATGTTATCCATTTAGATGGATACCATACCCTTAAGAAGGGAGTCCTGAAAAGCTTGCAGTGTTAGGATGGCTGACCTCATCTCCAAGACACTGATATGAAGTATGGCATCTGCTGTTGACCACGTGCATTTAACTGTGTTCCATTTACAATGATGTCCCCACCCCAGAGGGGAGGCATATATGGTCACAGTGGTCTTCTGGGGTTGAAAAATGAAAGGGTGACCCATGTCACTAGTGGGAAGGTCAACCATCAATGGCTGTGATGTCTGCATATTGGTGAGAGATGAACTGGGAATTGCATGGGTTGAATGGATGCAGCCATTGATACCAGTAGCCAAAGTATAAGTTTTACTTTGGGATTTGAGAAAAAGAGGAAGACAGAAGCTTAGTGATACAGGTAGAGTACTCATGAGTCTGGAAGTTTGGCAATTAGAGATATCATGTTCAGGTGGCACCTATGAATTCTATTGTCTGAGTCAAGGAAAGCTAGCTTTCCTTTAGATTTCTACTAATCCTTAAATTCTGAGAGAATTGGAGAAAAAAGCCCCTGGACTAGATAAGTAGATCATTGGTTGGAGTAGAGAGGACCCAGTTGTTCAGCTAGGGCATCACTTAAACCCTTGCAGGCTTAGCTATGCAGCCATCACTACCATGCATTTGGTGAATACCCTGGGGGCTGTGGTGAGACCAAAAGGCAATGTTCTGAACTGGACGTGACTGGCCACCAGCTGAAAGCAGTGAAACCTCCTGGACTGACTCACTGTCTTGATATGATAATAGGCCTCCTGAAGATTATAATCTTTATCAACCTCTTTTTTTTCTATTTTCTACATAGGGTCAGGGTGTCATGTTAACTGTTGCCATCACTGTTGATTCAATGCCACACTCTTGTCTTCTTTGACACTCATGCCTTACTGTTGCAGGTCTTCTCTAAAAAATATCCATCCACCTCTTTGTTGGACACCCTCATTTCCAATTACCTTCTTTATGTCTGTCCCAAAGCTTCTTCACCAGATTGCCTTCTGCTTTTCTGCACATGTGCCCAAACCACCGTAATCAGTTCTCTTTGATCTTTCTATCAAGCATATTCAGTCATCCTTCCTCAAAAGAGGAAGATTAGACTGAGCTGTGACCATCCAGATCTTTGATTCCTAAACTGATTGAGGTAACTGAGGTCCAGAATGGGCCTGAGATCCCCAGTCTTTTTTCAAACCCAAAAGAATTTTGAATAGACTCCAGATCCCCACTGATGTGGTGGGACCTCCTGGATAAATCACTTTTCTAGCAGCCTTGAAATTTCTGCTGCTGTCTATTTCCTCTGACTGGGTTGAACATCAGGGATCTTTCATTTGTTTGTTGGGATAAAAAGCTATGTGAATAAAGTAGCTACAGTTGATTATCTTCTACATCCAGGAATCTTGAGTGATGGCTAGCTAGGCATGGGGGTGCAAAGATAAGCTCCTCCTGACTGTCTCCAGAGTGTGGAAATCAAGCAATCATTCGGGAGCACTTAAAGGGTTTCTCATCAAAAGGACCTCAAAACCCTTCATTATGCAGCCAACTTCTTTCCATGGGGCAACATCCATTAAAATTGTTTCCACCTCTGCTGTGGAAGGGGTCAGGAATCTGTGACCCGAAGAGTCTTGGGCATAACTCTGGGATTTACAGAATCATAACACCCCCCCCCCTTGGTTCTAGCAAAAAGTCCTTTGGGGGTAGAAAAACAAATGCCAATAGCAGCCAGGGTTTTGCACACCTGCTCACATCTGGTGATTGCATACTTGACCTTAAATCCAAAAAGTGTCAAACCATCAAATTGACCATTGATAAACAATGTTTTGAAGCTTTCTGCAAGATTGGAGAGATGCATCTGGGTGTGCCAACAAGTAGCAACGCCAGTGCCTGCTGCCCTGAATGTACCATCAGCTATAGTGGACAGCAGTCACATGGGCATGTTAGACATCAATTGAAGGGAAGGTAGCTGCAAGTCCACAATCTTTGCTGTATCAGCAGGCAACTTACCTTTGAGAGAGAGACAGGGAAAGCTCTTTGGTCAAGTCTGTCTGGAACAAGTCATATGGGATAGGTAATTCAGCATGCAAAGAGCAAATGCTGCTGGAGCATAAGTCTGCTTTCTGAATCTGTCCAGCACCCTGAACTCCCTGTTAGGGGGATGGGCAGAGGTGCCCTCTTCATAGAGCTCTTTTTTGTGCCTGTAGCCACAACTATGCCATTATGGCAGAACCCCTGTTCTAATAAGGTTTATTCCAAGGGGATGCCAGCATTTTGATGATTGATTTTCTCAGGATTGGCTCATCACATTGGATTATATCCAAGTACACAAGAGATCAGGTCAGTGAAAGTGCTAACCTGTACCTGCAATAAATGTATCTACTTTTAGCCACCTCATTTGCTACATTTTTATTTTATTCTACTAGCATCTTGTTATGTAGTAGAGGTTTGCAGTGGCATCATTGTTGTTTTTTGGAATATTCATTTGTGTTTTTGTGACAACATGTGGATTATGGCTAAAAGTCGTCAAGTGGAACTGGATTATATTCCTAAAACTGCAGAGAAGCTTGTTTCAAGTCTTGAAAAGCTTAAAAAAATGGACAGAAACCTGTTGCTTACATATGAGGTAACCTCTGAAGAAATTTTTAGTGAACAAGTGCAGTATGATGAATGTGTAGCCCTTAGATATGCTATGGAGCTAGAAAATGACTTAATTAAATATAAAAATCTTCATTGGCAAAGACTGCATTTCGAACCATGCATCTTACATAAAGTCATTCCTAGGGGCTTGCAAGTGTTGAACATGTCAGCATCAGGGGTAACATACCCAGAGCTTCTCAAACACTGGCAGAAATTGAATATAGAAACAAGTATTAAATACATGCAGTTGCTCATAGACTTTCATAAACCTATGGAAGAGCAGCTGCTTCATGAAATACATTGTAAGCAAATATTGCTGAATGATACCCTGCCTGCTACAATTTTTGAAAGAACTATGGCCAATGTCTGCAAGAATATATACTCTTTTGAGCATCAACTAATAGCCACTAGAAAGAAAACATTAGATAGAGATATGACAGACTTTGCTAATGGTCATGTTTTTACATGTCCGAGAACTCTATCTAATACATTTACTAATGAAAATAACAGGCAGCATGCAGTATCTGAAAAAATGAGAACCATTCCCTTAACTGGTGATGTAAGTGAGTCAGAAACTGTGGAATGTACCAATGGCAAGCAGGCTGCAATATTGCCATCGGATGGATCAAATGATCATGTCTCTCATGGAGAGGGATTAAATATGAGTGCAGTTTTTGTTAATACCAACATTTCTCAGTCTGTAAACACATTAGCAACAGAAAAAGTGATTAAAAGGAAAGAAAAACCAAGCACATAGAATCAGCAGGTTTTTTCTTCTCCACCCCTTCCCATTCAAAAAGGGGAGTATGCCAAGCACAACCGCTCAATAACCAGAGGAATGAAATGGAGGTTACCATCACGAGAACGGAATACGAATCACAACATCAAAAAGATGTGGGAACAACGGTCGGTGGACATTCATTGATTTTTAATTTATCAAGTAAGAACTTATATTATCAGAAATGTTTATTGCAACGAGGTTTGTCTTGTATACCATCTACAGGTATGGACTTAATGAGCACTATTTTGGACATTAAGGCATTTGCTCGAAATGTTATGCTTAAAACTATGTTTAAAGATGCACAAACAGTATGTAGCAGCTTTAAGAAACCTAGTATGTTTAATCCTGAGTTGAATGCTTCATTAGAAATGTTTTGTAATGTCTGTGAATTACAGTTGAGAGAAGCCATGAATTCTCAGAAAGGCACAGGTTTTAAGAAGTTTTGTAATATGAATAATAATGAAAGAAAAGCTTTAAATGAGTTTATGAATGATTCTGCATTCACTATTCTTCCTGTAGATAAGGATGGTGGCATAGTGATATATGATACAGATAAATATTGTGAAGAGATGCTCTCTGTGTTAAGTGATGAAAAAGTATATCGAAAAGTTTCTTTAGTCCATATTGAATGTATATGTGAACATACTTATAAATCTTTAAATGACTGCTATCTTAGTAATGTCATTAATAAGCAGCTACTAGATTATTTTGTGGTTATATATCCCTTAGTACCGGTCATTCATGGACAACCAAACGTACATAAGGGTATAACTCGTCCGCCTTTAAGGTCGATAGTTGCTGGTCAAGGTTGGGTAACCCAACCATTGTCAATTTATGTTGAGAAAAACTTAAGGCCAGTGCTAATGAAGTCTGCAAACATAGTTTATGACAAAAATCAGTTCATTTACGATTTGTGGATGGCAGTTATAGGCCAAAATGAGAAATTAATAGGGAGCTATTTGGTGGCCCTTGATGTGAATTCCTTGTTTACAGTGATACCACACTCTTATGGTATAGAGGCAGTCAGTAGTTACTTAACTCAAAGTCACATGTATAAGCAAGTAAAGACTAAATTCATATGTATGTTAGAAATAATATTGGATAACAATATATTTTTGTTCAAGGATAGTTATTATCTACAATTGCTTGGCATAGCTATGGGCACCCTGTGTGCCAATAGCTACGCCAACATAGTTTTAGCATACTGGGAAGAGAGGTTTGTATTGAATAATAGAGAATACTCTGACCACATTTTCCTGTATAAAAGATTTGTGGATGATTTGATACTTATCTGGACTGGATCCTTGGATGTATTGAATCAGTTTTTGCTATATATCAATAGTACTACTGAGTTTTTGCACTTTACTCATACAGTTTCTAGTACTCAAATAGATTTTCTTGATATAACTATAAAGAAGACTGTGGAAGGTTATTTTTCAACAGAATTGTATAGGAAATCATATCGTAGGAACAACATATTTTCTAGAGACAGCATGCATCCTGCCCATATACATAACAACATAATTAAGGGGCAGGGCATGCGAATTTCAAGACTATGATGAAGCCAAATTCAAAGAAGATATAAATAGATTTGGTGAAGAACTATCTGAACGTGGATATAATAATAGGGAAAGAACAAAGGGATACAGGAAGTACAAACACTAAGGGAAGATAGAACAAGACCCTATATGCATGGACTGACATTAAATTTACAAAATTTATCTAGAGTTAATTATGACAGTAGTGAAGTAAAATTCATACTGGAATATTCCAGTAATGTGAATTGTATAAGACAAATTATTGAAAAAAATTGGTTCATATTGCAAGCAGATACTGATATAAATCAAGTAATAAGGAATAAACCACAATTTAGTTATAGGAATAAAAAGAGTCTCAAAAGACTACTGTGTTACACTAATAATCAGAATCAGAATGACATGACTATGAATAGGCTGCAGAACTGTGACAGCTGTAGTGTATGTAATGTGCTAGCATTAAATAATGAATTTATACACCCTAAGACAAATAAAAAATATGAATCTAAAATATCAGCTAACTGTACAATGAAAAATCTAATTTATTTAGCTACTTGTAATTTTTGCAGCTCATTTTATGTGGGCATGATAAATAGGACGTTAAGGAAACGCATTAGAGAGCATCTAGCAGCAGTTAGAAATAAGGATGTAGAGAGAAGTGACCTTGCTAAGCACTCAGCTATGTTTAGTTATACACATGCATTTAGTTTTAGAGTTATTGAGTGTTTACATTTAAGTCCAAGATTAGGGGATTTAAAAAATTTGACAGAACAATGCAAACTGAAGTGGATACTTGAATTGCAAGCTGATAAATTCCCGGGCCTTAATGATAGGGCTTCTATTAAGCCGTATCTAAAAGGTAGACCTTTGAAATAGAATGTATATATTTTATGAGCATTTTTATATCAATGTATATATATATATATATATATATATATATATATATATACATACATACTTTGTATATATAGTTATAGGAATGTTGTTTTAATTATGCATCCATATTTGTTTTTTTGATATGTATATATATATATATATATATATATATATATATATATATATATATATATTTTTTTTTTTTTTTTTTTAAGTAGATATTATGGTGTTGAGTTTAAGAACTTTATTGAATAGTTTGTTAATTGATGAACTTATGTGTATAAATGTGAAGACAGTGAAATGAAATATACATGGTCTGAAGAAGCATCATTGATGTGAAAGCGCTAACCTGTACCTTCAAAAAAATTTATCTACTTTTAGCTACTTCATTTGCTACATTTTTATTTTATACTACTAGTGTCTTGTTGTGCAGTATTGGTTTGCAGTGGCATCATTGTTGTTTTTTGGAATATAAAATACCTATGCAAACACTTACAAGCAAAGATCCTAAATGTTATATACTTTGTTCCATATTTGGGAGCCATACATATATCATCCCATTGTTTTTTGTGAATTGCTTATCTAATCTTTCTTCCCAGTCCTTTCTAACCTCCTCTGATTGATTCCTATAGTTAACATACAATATTTGACATGCCCTACTATTTATCCCTTTTTAACAACAGCCTCTGTTCTAGATTCTACTAAAAACTCTACCAGTGCTGGTCTTTCACTTAGGATCTCCTATTTCTTTATTTTTGCCTATACTCTGATATTAGTCCTTGATAGGGAAGGCAGTCTTGAATGTGAAATATAAACAAATTCCTGGCCTCTTTCCATTCTATTACCTTTCCCTCTCTATAATTATTTGATCCCAGTACTGTGGTTCCTTTGTAAGTTTTCTCCAGTAAATCCCAGCCCCACTGGTCTATTCACCATAAACCTAACTGCATTCAGCCCCATTGGCAAAATCTCCTTTTCCTCCCTATGTTGGCTTAATTCTTAGAATACTTTCTGCTACTTTATGAATACATTATTTTGTATGGTTATTTTTATTCTCCTTAAGGATCTGTATCCAAAGTCCCATTCTCTCCTTCCATTGAGCTTCCCCCTGTTTAATTATCATCCCTTTCCACTTTGAATTATAGCTTTCTACTTGTGCTATGTATAGGATCCTTAACTGTGTAGCTCTGAAATACCATTTCAAATCAGGTATCCCAAGCCATGTTGTTCTAGTGGAAGGGTTAGTTTATCCCACTTTGCCCTTGCCCTCTTCCTCTCCCGGATAAAATCCTTTAACTCTTTATTAATTGCTAGCTACAACTTCACCTCTGGTTAATAAAATATGCCTGACCTGTATATAATACTAAAGGGACTGCTTGTATGTTGCTATCTACATCCATAAAACAGAGATTCTTATTTCTCAGTTTATCCAGTAACAAAAAGGCACAGCATGACCATCCATGTAAAACAAGGTTTATTACTTCAAGCTTTCAAGTTGAAACTTTTGAGAGTTTCAACTTGAAAGCTTGAAGTAATAAACCTTGTTTTACATGGATGGTCATGCTGTGCCTTTTTGTTAATGGATTTAATTTTGTGTTGGTTCACCAGTACATTTAGCTGTTCTACACCTGCTTCCTGGACTTTATTTCTCAGTTTTTATTATCTTTTGTTTAGCCGCTTCCCAAATATTCTTAGCTGTCATAACAGAATCTTTTTTAATATACACTTCTAAGTACTTCATTTTATCACGTCCTCATAAACATGAGTATTGCCAAACTAATTCATGTGTGGATACATAGTTTACAACAATTACCTTTGCTTTATCTTTAAGCCATTGTGGTGCAGCGGTAGCATTGTTGCCTCACAGCAAGAGGTTCTCCCTTTCGATTCTCGGCTGGAGCACCTTCTGTGTGGAGTCTGCATGTCCTCCCCACAGTCGAGTAGCATTCGAAAGACATGCATAGAATAGGCATGCCTTGGTTGAAGGTTGGGCATTGAGCTGGCACCTCGGCACCCATAAAAAATCTAGTGCCAATCATTAGTGGAGCGGAGTTCCGCTGTGGCAACCCCTAACCGGGAAAAAGCTGAAAGAAGAAGAAGAACCTTTGTTTTATCTTTACTGATTTTGTATCACAAAAAGACTTGAAACTGTCTCAGAATGTACCACAACACAGAAATGTCCTTTTATTTTTTATAAGGTATAAAATAATATCATCTGCAAATATAGTAAACTTTTCTTCACTACCATACCAATTATATCCTTGAATTTCTGAGCCCCTTATTTTCTTTGCCAGTGGTTATAAATATAATGCAAACTACAAAGGGAAAAGAGGTCACCCCTGTCTGGTTCTTCTGCTCAAACAGAATTTAGCAAGAGAGGACCCCCCGCTTTAATTTTTGTCTCTGCTCCCTCACATATCCTCGTAATCAAAGTTAGACTTTTATCTGTGAATGCAAACATTCCCATTGCCCTGCTCGTAAAATCCCAGTTACTCTGTCGAATGCTTTCTCTGCATAAAGACTCACCATCAACAGTGGTACTTTCTTACATTCTGTTTCCCAGATCATCATTGTTCTGTTAATGTTGGCAACTATTTACCAGCCCTACACAAAACCACATTGATAAATATCTATCCATTCTGGCATCTTTTGCCACTCTTTTAGCTATTATAGACATAAATACTTTATAATCATGGTTTAGTATTGAAATGGGCCTGTATGAAGCCGAATCTGATGCCTCTTTACCTTCGTTAGGCATTACAGCCACCACCACTTTCTTCCAGGATGTTGGTACTTCTCCTCCTCTTAAAATACTGCTACACAAAACCTTCCGATCTTTATCAGTTTTTTCCCTCCTAGCTTCCAATCTTCCACAGGAATACCATCTATTCATGGGGGCTTTCCTGCAGATTGGTTAGATAGCACCATTTTTATCTAATCTCCTCCTATCCAGTTAGTAATTGAGCCTCACCTACCTCTGACCTTGGCATATGTAATTCTTCCATAAACATTTCCAGTTGTACTTTTTCTTGATTTCTATATTTCTTTGCTTTATTCAGATTTTCATAAAATGTCCTAAATATATCTAATACTCCTACTGGAGCTCTGGTTATTGTCCTTGTTTTCCCTAAGCTTGGTAACAACTCTTTAAATAAGACTGCCTCATGAGGGATTTAACAGAAATAAGCTAACAATGTGTGGGTTTCCATTAAATTTACTGCGACAAAGACACAATCACTGATAAGTCAACAGCTAAGGCAATCTGCTGAGAAAGTGTATACAATACAGCTGGGATTTTTATGTGTAGTCTGTTTGTTAAAATGAAAAAATATTTACTGTGCCAGCATATTTATATGATCCTGGTCTCTTCTGTTTCACTTCCACAGTGCAATGTATGCAGACATTTCGGTGTTATTTCCAGACAGTAGTCAGGCACTGAATACCTTTATTTTCAAAAAATAAATCTTCACGTCATTTCGATATACAACAAGCACTAAAAACTAATCAAGCTTATTTCCATCTCAGTACTGAAAAAATACAAAGAGCAAAAAATGTGCCTTTTAATTGTTAGCTAAAAGGATACTATATTTTCATGTTAATCATTAAAAAAAAACATTCAAAAGTGAAGGCTTACAGCATTTTGAAGACATACATTTTTTTTACTGAGAACAGTCGTCTTCCTTATTTGACGTGGTACCACCTCTTAATTGCTAGTCTTTTGCTTTAAGCCTGTTCCACCTTCTAGCTAGAACAGCAAGACTAATTTCATTTTTGCCTGGCTTGTCTATCAGTGGACAACTCTTTTTATACATTTAATTCATTCTTCAGTTCCTCATAATCAGGAACACGTTTCCCCTAAGGTCATGAAAGAGCACGACTAACAGACAGTATAAATTCACAAAAGCAATTGTCCTTTTTTCCCCTTTTATTAGGTCCATATTATAACAGTACTGCATAATTATATTTATTTATTTATTTATTTTTGTGACTCAAAAGAAAGAGTACAAATCCCTTACTGTCAAACCTTGTCATCGTAATTACCTCAAGGCAGGCTTCACCTCAGTTATTCTAATTTCATATTTTCTCAAATATACAGCCGCTGGAAATTGAGTACAAAATCCATTATCATTTGTATGTTTTAATTATGTAAATGAGGCAGCTCAGCTGCATGGCTGGGACCTGCAGGGATGCCTAACTTCATTCTGGGTGATTACAATTTATCCAGTCGAGTCACTTTAATTGTAACAAGCTAATTACATTGTTTCCTTTGGCCTTAACAAAGGAAAAGAAGACAGAAGTCTTAGTAGCAAATGCATGAAATTATGTTTCACTTACACAAGGCTGGTTGTTTAAAAGTGGCACATAACATTTAACTGGAAGGGCTGAGACTTGCTGACAGCACAGAACATTTCTAAGAAAAGTGAAAAAATACTTTTTGAAGCAGACTACATACAAAGAGAAACAATGTAGCATAACAAATGATTTGTTAAAATAATTATAGCATTAACATTTCTTTCTGTGATATGGTGCATACATTGAATCTGTTATTTATTTTTCAGGATAAAAAGAGAATTGAAACATGAGCCCAGAATATTCTCAAGGCCTAGTTTTCATCCCCCCTTTAGGTCATGGTGCCACCCCATTATTTTATGTTTTGTTCTGTGGCTTTTGTTGTTTTAGCAGTGGATATTACAGCACAAATAACTAATTTCCATCCCTAAGCATAGCATTTTAGATAGAAGACAGAGCTAAGAAATCAATAAAGCATTTATCTGTGAAAATAATAATGCCTTCTGTTCCACTAATGTCTGATGTTGCTTCTCATTTCCAGGAAAGTAAACATCATGCCAATCCACATGGGGGCAGAAACCTCTCTGAAAATTATCACCCAAGTTCAATATTTTTTACATGGCAAATCTCCAAGAAAGATTATTTTGCAACCAATTTATTAATCATTTAGTTGCATAAAAACATAGCCATTGCTCCTAAGCAACATGACAGTAGAAAATGTTACAATATCTTAAGTGCTTTAGAGAGAATTGTAAGTGGCTGGCAGTAAGCAGTGGTTAATTCTTTTCTGACCACGGGGTCTTCTGAGACATAACTAGAGTCCTCAGCCTAATAAATTCCAGACTAGTATCATTATGGTTAGTTTGCAGTAGCATGGATCAAGACACATATGAGCTAATAGATCAGAAATGACAACACTCCACCAAATAACCTCCCAACATTCAAAGCACAAAATTCATGCCAATTCTAAAATGAAATACATAAATTTATTGAATGTGTTATCCCATAGCCAGTTCATTTTTATTAATTCTATAGTCTTGTTTATTCAAATCATGTTGTCATTATGTTGGGTTACAGAGCATTGTATCCATAAATCTGTCTTTACTGACCCCTCATGATACTGTAGGCTGTACTTCATTTGTTCCCCATTTTATCAAACCACATCAGTTCTGTACTTTGGTGACCCAAATGATAAATTCAACAATAATTATTTGAGCTGAGCAGTTATAAGTGCATTTATTTTTACTTCTTTAGTCTAAATCTAGCTACTGTGGTTACAGATTATCACATACTGACACTAAGTCTATTGGCAGGCTAAGAAAAATAATACACCCAGAAAGAAAAAAAAGACTTTTAGACTTAGAAAAGATTTAAAGTGCTTCATTGCATTGTGTTGCAGTAAGAATCAGATATTTACAAAAATCTAGAAGCTGATTCACTAACTAACCATATTTCATGTCCTTAATGTTTAAAACAATAAAATTCAGCAGATGTCACATTTTTTCTTTCAGGCATGATATCTAGAAATTATTGATATAGCAGCTTATACTGTTATCTGCTGCCCTCCAGCAGTGTTAAGACATCTCCTGTGGGATTAAAGAATCATATTTTTAAAGGTTTGTGGAATACCAGCTGTTTTCTTCCCCTCCTTTGTATATACCGTTCATCACAAAATGTTTGCTTTCATCTGCTTTCTTGCTGACAACACAATAGTGAACTCTGGTCTCTCTCACACTTCTAAACATACAGGTATGCAGTCCGCCAATTGTCATACTCATACAAGTGTCTCTTCAGTTATTGCACACTGCATTCAAAACCACAAGAAATGACATTTTCATTTCACCAAATAATTGGAATATAGCTACAATTTCTTAGAGCTGCTTAAGATTATTTATTTGTCAATACTTTAGACAGTTTTAGTGGTAACAACTGACTCAAAAAGAGCAAAATAAGCACATGAAGAAATCGTTGTGCTGTTCTGCAGTTATTTGTTGACTGGCTGTTTTTGAAGTCAGAACTTTCAAAGTAAAAAAAAAAAATCAGTAACAGCCACATCTGACAAGTGACAGATCTGTATTGTTTCGAAATTATAAAGACACGGAACTAATATGTAATAAAAGGAGGGGGGTAATGAGACAAACCACAACAACAGGTTTTTACTATATATTATTTTGTAATGTTGAATGTGCTTGAGGTGAAGAATTGCCGACTGACTGGCAAGTATTGTATATTGTACAGTTTGTAACAAGCAAAGTAGTTACTGAGGTCGTTTTCCAGTGTAAAACCTAAATGTATTCACAAATAATGAAGTTTAGAGAAGAAATGCAGTTCTATCTGCAGCCAATATAAATTCATCTCTCACATTCCTGGTCTGTAGGCTTTCCTCAGTATAGTTCAAAAGCAATATTTCCTTTACAGTTAGGTGAAGTATTTTGTTACAGGCAGGACTCTGGCACAGTAGCTGACAAAGTCAAACGAACAATACTTAAAGAGATGTCATAATAGTAAAAAAGCTTTCCTTACAATTCTATCAACAAGGATAGTCCAAATTAGTTTCCACACAGTTAGCAAGAAATCCAGCTAGCTTGTTCTCTCAGAGCTTCAACTCCCACCGGTCACAGGGATACCTTCTGGAGTCTTCCTCTTGTAACTCCATCAAACGTTTGCCCAAGGCCTTCTTTAAACCCAAGGGGTACAAATCTCTCCTGTATCTGTGCACTGGACTTTAGATATCTTAGTGTGCAACTGTCTCTCATTAACTCTAACCTCCTTGATTGCTTTTGGGTTAGTATTCTTAGAAGTAACAATCCACTACTAATGCTATCAGCTCCTTCTAAAATAGTGCATTTAAAGGGACCAGACATCACTACAGATAACTCCCCCAGCATGGAACCATTATTTATTTATTTATTTATGTATTTATTTATGTGTGTGTGTGTGTGTGTGTGTGTGTGTGTGTGTGTGTGTGTGTGTGTGTGTGTGTGTGTGTGTGTGTGTGTGTGTGTATGTATTTATATATTTTTGTTTGTCACCTGTCTTAACACTGCACATAAGTGTCTCTTTCCAGGGGCAACCCATGAGTACTGTCTGGTTAAGTGACTTGCTCAGAGACACATAAATGGAGGTGGAAGGAATTAAACTCTGTATACTTGACTGCAGGAACTACCTATTAACAGCTTAGAGTCTTAATCCTTTGTGCTAACTGCCACTCAAATATCTATTTGAGTATTAACCAATAGGGTGTATACCTGGGATAGCCCATCTGCATTCCGGTGGCTGTTGCCAGACCAATGCCTAGAGATATTACTTGGGTCTGTTGTCCCGGTGTGCGAAATTATAGCAGGGGTGCATGATCAGTGATCAGGATAAACTCTTTTCCCAAAGCATAATATTTCAGAGTGGTGATGGCTCACATTTTCTTTCTACAGCTGATTAGCATTTTTCAAAACTCTTACTTGCAAATCAGATGAAGTGTAGTTCTGCCTCTACAACCAGAGACAAAAACTTTACCTATTTATGCTTATGTTTGAGGCATACATGTGCACAAGAACCTGTTTCAAAAAATCAGGAGCTATGAGTATGGTCTCTGAGTATACCTATTTTTAACTTTCTGAAAGCTTGTTTTACTGCATTTGTCACCTTCACATTTAGTGAAGTCATCGCCAACAGGGGGCATGTAAAACTGGCAAAATCAGAGAAAGGCCCAAAAAAGCTTTCTCTTGCATTTCAGTAATTGGCATGGGTCAAGTTTTCACTAATTCTATTTTTGCAGGCTGTAGTTTAAGAAGCTCTGGACCATTTACAAAGCCCAAATTGAGAGTTTCTCCTATCCCTAACTTGCACTTAGGAGGAATAACTATTATTCCAGCCTAATCCATAGAGTTTAAAATGATTTAATCCTTAGAAAAATAGTTTTCCCAATATTCAGTGAATATTACAATGTCATCCAACTAGGCTGCAGCAAACCTACTGTAAGATATAATGATTTTGTCCATCAGCATTTGAACTGTTCCAGGTGCTCCATGGAGACCAAAGACAACACTTTATAAAGGAAGAATCATGTGTAAACTGCCATTTCTCTTCAGTATCTGAGATTACTGATATTTACAAAAAGACTTGTCCAAAGTAAACAGAGACCTAGCCTTGTCCAGTTGTTCAATCAGTTCTTCCTTTAGTACACACAATGTAAATCAAATTTAGATATGCTGTATTGTTTTATGAAGACACTGAAAATATTTATTGACCCATCTAGCTTGGGGCTCACTACAACAGGACCATTCAACATGCTCGGGGATTCTTCTATCACCCCATGTTTAAGCATCCTTTGTACATAGTCCGTAACTGTTTGGCACTGAGACTCTGGCATTTGATATGATTTCAAGTGCTCTTTTCCTCCTGTGACTTCTAACTTTTTTTCCAGAAAACTTTGAGAAAATGTCCTTATTCATGAATACAGATTTTTTCACTTTCTAAGACATTAACATTGTGTCCACTCATACCTCTTGACATCTGAACATTAAAAGACATAACACTGACCTTTAAAAATCATAGCAGAATGCCCAAAAGAGGAGTCCTTTTTAATTTTTTTTGGGAACAGAAACTCTTTAGATATAAGACTCCATAGTGTTACTTACACAGAATCTTTGTATAGGGTTTATTTCAGTTATTTAACAATATATACACCATTGATCAAGTCTATCTTTATGACAGAAGTCATAAAAAACTCAGTAAATCTAGGGGAAGTAAGGCAAAATCCAAGGTCAAAAAGCATAGCAAAACAAATAACTCATAGCAATTGAGAGGTATGTGTTCACTGTTTTGATTTCATAACATCCCCAATAAATATTTTTACTACAGAAATTTCAGCAGAAGTTTCTCTCTCAATGGTTTTACATATTTTTTGAGATACACCTGATCTGATTTCCTTTTTTCCAGCTATCTCACCTTATACCTCACCTACTTACTTTCTCTAGCACCTCAAAAGGGCATTGCCACTTTGCTTTCGGCAGTGGATACTAGTACATGTACCTTATATCTTTTGTTAAACTTTCTCAGGTGAGCATTTCTGTCATGCACTTTGTGTTGCATCTTCTCTGTCCTCTGCACCTTCTCTCACTACAGTCCTCACAGTTCTTAACCTGTCCTGCAAGCAGAAAAAAATGTTGTATAACATTTTTAAATGATGTTTTCTTCTTCTTGTTCGCATGTTTCATTTGATACACACACACACACACACACACACACACACACACACACACACACACACACACACACACACACACATATATATATATATATATGGATCTATGCTGATAGATCAAAAGTACGTTTCAGGGAAATGTACATGAGCGAACTCACTTTCGCGAAAGTGCATTTTATCAAAAATGCACTTTCGTGAAAAAAAAAACAACACTACAAAAAACCTACACAAATAAAATACTACTCACATTTATGTAGGGGGGCACTCCCCTCTGCACCCTCGTGCATGTGGGGGGTTGTGCCCCCCCCACTTTAATTTTCTCACTCAAGATGAATATTCCCTTATCCCCACTGTCCCACGATCTAAGCAACAGTTTGCTTAGTTGTACAATCAACACTACATGTTGAAATACAACTAAATCTACATGTAAACAGCATGTTGTTTTTTTTCTTCTTTTTTTTTGCGAAAGTGCATTTTCGATAAAATGCCCTTTCGTGATAGTGAATTAGCTCAAGTACATTTTGCTTAAACATACTTTCGATGTATATATATATATATATATATATATATATATATATATATATATATATATGGTTCCCCTTCACAAAGTCGAACAGCCACAATCTCAAAATGCATATGGTCGAGACCATATGCTCGAAAATGTAGAAGCTCGACTGTGTGAATGGGGAATGGCATACAGTGCAGTATGGGAGATTTCCCTTGCTGTGCTGTACTGCGATCTCGGAGTTGGAATAAATAAGTAGCAGGGGTGTGGGGGTGCAGGGAGGCTTGCCCACCTGAAGAAACACTTTTTTGTGTTACTTTTTTTTTTAGTTCCCTTTCACGAAGTTGAGCTTCAGAAATTCGAGCATATGGCATCGGCCATATGCATTTCGAATTTCTGAACGTTTGACTTTGTGAAGTGGTATATATATATATATATATATATATATATATATATATATATATTTATATATATATATATAAAACACATATGGAATGTGTGATAAACAGATGTCCTTAACTATTTCACTTTGAAGGACTGGCAAAGCTCATGCATTACTCCAGACATGAAAGGGGTATCTTGGTTAGCAAAAATTTCTCAGGAAATTCCTTTCCTAGAGAAAATTATTTTTTTTGCTATGGATTTTCCATTGAATCCTTGCAGAAGTACTCCCTCAGGAAATGTTACTCCATAATCAGTAATTACCAAAATATACTAATGGCTCTTATTTGATTTCACAAGTCTACCCACAATGTACATTGTTATGCATTCAAAGGTGACCTTTACAATTATCACAAGTATTATAGAATTCTTAAATTCTGGGTTGGGTGCTGTACTTTTACACTCAAGGCAACCAGCACTCTATATCCTTAATAATGGCAGGCCAATAAATTCTAGCCAAAACTCACACCTTTGTTTTCCTAATTCCTGAGTGATTACTCAATATGTTACTGTATGCCGATTTAATTTAAAATGTTCTAAAAGAGTTTGGAATTAATAACTGTCTTAGTGTCTTTTCTCTTCTTTATTTATGTAATGAGCCTTATATATGCTTTTCACTCTCCATCTACTCTGGTCTCTCAAGCTGTCTGCAGAGTGATCCTCCCAAAAAACTTTCTAGAAATTAACCAGAATTATCTAGAAGTCAGCTATGTCAGTATCTTCCTTCATATTCTAGCAGGACGTGGAGACAGTGGTATCTTCTCCCACAAATAAAGCTACAGGCTTGTCCCTTTCATTTAGGTCATCACCATTTAAGGTTAGCACATGAAAATAACATTCTTCCACTATGGGCTATTTCTCTTTTTCTTCCTCAGGGGTTGTCCTCCTTTCCTGGATTAAAATTCTAGTGATGTGTACGTTCACTGAAATAAGGTTTCAGTGTTGTCATCTCTGTTAGGTAAGATTCGAATAAATGGAATTCAGTCTACTGAAGTAGACCCATATATATAAATATATATTAAGTCTTAACTATTCATAGATCTAAATTGTAATAACCCTTTCAAATTAGTTCTGTCATTTAAACCAAGAGGTTATACTGCATTTAACCTTATTTGCCAGTAGAGTTCCTTAGACTCAATAGTTGATGCCCAACATAAAACACTTTTTTTTTAATTATCACAAACAGGTGAGATCTTGTATAGGGCATTGGTATCATCCTCAGTTTTCATGGCATAATAATGCTCGGAGGTCCTAACCCTTAACTGCCTCTCAGTCTTGCCTATGTAAAAGCAGCTTTTAATAATAATCGATACCACATGGTAAAATAAAGATCCTGTCCTCAGTATAGATAGATTTATGATAGTAAAAGTATTACAATTCAATCTTGCCCAAGGTTTATTAAGAATAATGCTAAATGCAACTGTAAAGCCCAAGGTGTTGTTTACACTGCATTATATATGTCCTGTGACTACTTTTACTTGGGAATGCCGAGAGACAGCTAAGGTTTAGGATCTATGATCACTGTTACACCATTAAACTAAAGATGGTACCAATGCCCTATTCAAGCACTCAATGGTATGTGATAATTTAAAAGCAAAATTTTTGATGTATTAGATAGTGTACCTGCCTCTGAGAAAGGAGGATGGTGGAAACAACCACTGAGGCTAAGGCACTTTACAGGCAAATAAGGTTAAATGCAGTGCAACCCCCAGGTTTTAAATGAAAGAACTAATCTGAATGGGTAATTACAACTTAAATCTATGAATATTTAAAATTCAATTAAAAGAAAAAAAAAAAAAAAATATATATATATATATATATATATAGATATATATATATATATATACACACACACACACACACACACACACACACACACGCGTGCGAACACACGCACACACACACATTTTTATGGTCTGCCAGGTTTTAGGAGCATGTTATGGTTGTTTTTTAAATAATTTATAATTATTTTTTTTAAATTAAAGCACTTTAAAAACATTTTTTTCTCTAAATAAATTTGTTCAAAGCTACATTTGTTTTAGTTTTTACTGGTGTTTTAGAAAGTGAATACATTTAAAACATTTATTTTTGGACTTTATTATATTATGGTATGGTTATTTAATGATGTGTTACTTTGAGATGTTTTGGGTGGTTCCATTAAGGCATGTGACTTTGACTGGTTTTGAATATATTTGATATTTTCTTTGGTTGTTAAACTATCCAAAGAAGTCCTAGTACATTATTTGGGATGAAAACACTAATTCATTACAATTTTTGACTGGCATTACCTCTGGCTTTGTTGTCTTTTTATCATTGGTTGTCTGATTGGTTTTGTTTGTTTTTTGTGGTTTCAAATATTTTTCTTGGTGAAGTCTTCATGGGATTTATTTGAAGGGAGAGCAATTGTTTCTTATATCAATAACTATCCCACCAACTTGCCTGATATTGCTGATGACATGGAAGGGAACCTTACTATGCTTATTGGCCTTCTTTCATGATTAACACAGGATTTACACTACATTGTTTCCATTGGAGCTTGTACAATGCAATGGCTGGTTCCAGTGAGAGCTCTGATGGTGAATTCAGGTTGCAGGACAAGAATTTGCTGTCATTCCAAGAATGGACTGAATCAGGCAATAGGTGACAGAGTAGCCTTAACTGACTCACAGCATTCTGCTCAGACAGTTGAAGCCTCTATCGAGTTACCTGGTGACATTTACAGGAAGCCTCCTGGTAGAGTTTCTATTTCTACAGATGGGGCAAACAAGGCATCTTATACGATGATCATTGTGAGACCTGGCAAGATTAATTTATCTAATAGTGACTGTTATATGAATGGTTATACTTCAGTTTTTCCTGAGTCAAAGTACTCATTTGAATTTGTCAGTTTCCAAGAGATTGGCTTATTCACCTCACACCTGTGGTTGTGAGCTGAGAGGAGATACCTTGAATGGAAAATGGTTCCAAATTTTGGCAACAGCCCAATGATTTCAGTTAACAATGAGATCTGTAATCATGTTATGGATTTTTGTAACCAATGGTTACTTAAAACTTTACCATTAAGTGATAAACATGATGTTTCTACTAAAACTAATGCATTGAATATTTCTTACTTGCCTTTAAATGACAAAATTAAACAATCTAAAAAACTGCTTATGCAGAAGTTTGTAGTTGGACAATTTGTTTTTGACTGACTCCATTCAAAACAGGAGGGTACCAAAGGGTTGAAGGATCTGAAAATACCTTAATGGTGTTTAGGATGGTTCTATATTTCATTTTAAACTATTGGAGTTTTTTGATTGAAAGGGATTAGAGTTTTTGGACTTTATTGTTAAGGACACTAAAAAGGCATTGAACAAATTAGTAACTGATATTAATTTATGTGATGAGATACTAGCAGACCTGCTTTTTAATTAATACATAACACATTTTTATGATACTTTTGATAGGATGGATACAAATGTGAAATTATATGGCCAAGAAAGAACAGAAAGCTGAATAGGGATAGTGTTGCTTATAAAAAATAGGTTTATCCCATTCCTATATTTATACCAAACGAAAACAAATCCAAAAACAGTATTTTGACCCCTCAGGTACAGGATGTTGATTATGGTACTACAATTTATTCTGGTAACACTGAACAATGTAGTTTTTTTTTTTTTTTGGACCCCCCCCCCCATCCTCCAACCTTAGATTACTATCCATCACATAAGCCTGTTATTTCAAGATCATCTTCCAGGTTAAAGGAGCAGGTTCTAAATGGGGGGGGGTTAATTTGAACTACTTGACATACCAATTTTCCCTTGGCAGAATTGGATTTGGCAGAACAAAGGAAGTAGGGGAAAGGGGGGAGTGGAATGGTCCATTGTAGTTATGAATAATACAGTAAGAGATACCACCTATGTAGCAGATATTTTTTATAATGACAACATGCTGACTAATATCACACAAATAATTGGAATATTACTAAATGAGGTCTTTAATAATGTTTACTATGATTTTATATCTGGAGTCTTGAACAATTGTGAATCCATTGAGCATATGGGACTGGCTGACAGATAAGGTTCTACATAATAGAGATGGATTTAAAATTCGCAATTACAAAATGTACAATTATAGTTATTTAGAAATTGCTAAGTATCTGGTTACTGTTTTGAAAAAGGCTTTACTTTTGTGCCAGCAAAGGATTTTGAATTGGTTGCTACCCCTTTAGAAATTAAGCTGTTTTCTAGGAAAATGAATTTACATTTTTGATGGAGGATACTGAGTTTAATGACACCATGTTATATAGGAGAAGTGTGCATAATCCTCCACTTCAATCAAACTATTATTTGAAAAACTGTGTGATTATGATGTAAGATGTTTGGATGAACAGAAAAAAGGAATGATATTAAAATTTCACCAAGCAGGAATATTTGCTTTTGAATATCCTGCCACAAGACCGCAGCATTAGAATTATAAAAGCTGACAAAGGTGGGCGTGTGGTCATTATGAATACTATTTCATTTACATATAAAATGTATCAGTACCTCCATGATGATGACTTTTTTTTAATTTACTAAAAACCAGATTAACATACCATATCACAAGATCAGTTTATGGCTGGAAGGTATTTTTTGGACTATTTTATAAACTGGATTCTTTCAGGTATTTAACAGTACAATATCCAATGATTCCAGCCACTGATGGTATTCTGTAGACCCATAAAAATGAATTAGATCCCATTCTTAGACCTATTATTTCCACTGGAATGTCTAAAACCAAACCACTAGGAAAATAGGTAGATAGTAAATGGAATTTTTTTTTTATGGCAAAGTTTATGTTTTAAAGAATGCTTGGCACTGATAGAGGAAAATAGCAACTATAGAATGTATGGATTCTGTTTTGTTTTGTGACTATCAACGTAAAGGATTTATTTTAGCAATAACCAATATGCTGGATCCTCAATACTTTTAGAGGGCTCTGGTCATGGGGTTGAGATTCACAAATCAGAATATTAATGTTACTATAGAATTTATGAAAATAGTTCTTTCTAATATTTTTTTTTGGCAAAAAATATTTTAAACAGACCAAAGGTGTAGCTATGGGGGCTGCTCCAGCACTCATTTTTGCTAATGTTATTTTGTGGTTCTGGAAACAACAGTACATTGTTCAATCAAAATTTTAAAACATATGTTATTATACCTCAGGTTTTGGGATGATATTTTGATATTTTGGAAAGGAGATGTTGAGGCTTTTAAACAATTTATTATCTTTATTAATGACACAGTTTCTTTTTTTTCAAATATTCTTGCAATATGGACTTTTGGGATATTAAGATTTAAAAGAATTTTATGGACTGTACTTGTGAATCATCTATATACTGTAAACCCACTTTTTCTATTTCTTACTGACATTTCACTAGTTACCATCCTTACCAGCAAAAAAGGAACTTGGTGAAAGGCAAATTTGTAACATTGTCTAGATTAACTTTTGAGGACTCCGCACATGAAGTTGAGGGTGACAGGTTGGGAACAATTTTTCCAGAGAGGTGTTACCCAGATTAGTTACTTACTGAGGGTAGGGACATTGTTTTTCATGTGAAAAATAGCAAATATGTTCCTATTTTGAAGGAACCCCTTCCAGTCTTTGATACGATTAACCATACTTTGGCCAGGAATTTTAGTCAAGCAATGGAGTTGGCTTATTCAAATTGTAGTGAACAAATTAAACAGCTCATTATAAAAAACGTAAACACAGTGATAGAATCCTGTACTGTTACTGAGGTAAAATACAGAGTTCCTATGATTGTTTACAAGTAGGGTAGAAAAACGTGAAAGATATTGTGGAAAAAAAACAGTTTTTAACATCAATCAACATGGCATGGTAAAATATGATTCCAGCTCTCAGTGTAGATATATTTATGATAGTAAAAGTATTATAGTTTAATCTTACTCAAGGGTTATTAAGAATAATGTTTAATGCAATTGTAAAACACAAGGTGTTGTTTACATTGAATTATATATGTCCTGTGATTGCTTTTATGTGGGAAAGACTGAGAGACAGTTAAGAGTTATGATCTATGACCAGAGCCAGATCAAGTAGTGGGTAACATAGCAGTTGCTTACTGCCCCATGAAGGCTAGGAGCCCAAAAATGGGCAAAATTTAAAAAAATGCACTATGTTATTTCTTTTAACATCGGATTGCTATTCACAGCAAATTATGCACACAACAGTGTAAATAGTAATCCAATTTTAAAAGAAATAACATAGTGCTGCTTGGCTTCTTCCATTCAGTTTATTTTCATCAGGTACCAATATCGTAAAGTAAACACTAACTTAGTAGCACTACGTGGGTGCATTTGTCTGCCCCCCACTTGGCCTGACAGACTTAATAGTGCAGTTGGAGTGTTCATCCTCAATCCATCCATGTGTGTATTTGTTCGTTAAAAATGTTAATAGCTCTGAGATTTTTTTTTTTAGTACAGATCTGCATGTTCGGTTGATGGTCATCCTCCTGCTGGCTACTGCTGAGTGTCCAGATGAGTCGCTCAGCTTGCTCATGAGAAAGAAGAAGTTGTATAAAGTAAAATATGTTTCGATTCCAATATAATACATATGAGGTAAAAAATTAAGATGGGGGCATATTTGGTAGGTGATGGCTTCTTTGACAGAAACAAGGGAGAATAGATTGAGGCTGTGCTGGAGTGGGTTGAGTTAAGACTAAAAAAAAAAGTTTATATATATATAGGTCTACTTCACATAATCAAACACCAAAATGTTCGATTTTCATATGGCCGACACCATATGATCGAACATTTGAATGTTCGAAAATGTGAAAAAAAAAAAACTAAACAGTGCTAGCAGGGGGCCAAGCCCCCCTGCATCTCCTTACACCCCCACTATTTAAATATACCAACTCTGAGATCACACTATATTGCTGTAAAGGGAAATCTTCCCATTCCAAGCTTTATGGAGATCCCCATTCAGACCGTTCGAACTTTTAAAACTTCGATCATATGGTCTCAGCCATATGAAAGTCGAACTTTTAAAAGTTCGACCTTCTGAAGGGGACCCATATATATATATATATATATATATATATATATATATAGATATATATATATATATATATATATATATATATATATATATATATATAGGTTCATAGGTTCATAGGCAGGTACTAGGCTATCTGCCCTAGGGCATTTATAAGCCTAGCCAGAATGTGTTGGCTTTCACCTCCCTTTTAGACTACATTCCTGAGCCTCTGTCCAGCAGGGCCATAGAAGTGATCCCAGGAGTAAATTTACGATTTCCCATCCACTCATCAAGATTTCTCTTGAAGGGGGTCAGCGAGGGGTTCTGCCTGACATGGACTGGGATTATATTCCAGAGCGAGGGCAGCCTTTGGGATATGAATCTATCCCTCCAGCATGTCCTGTTTATTGTTGTGCTAAGGTTTTAAATCCCTGGAGCGTGTAGCTCTAATGGATTTGGTTTTCTTGAGGTGGAGCATGTCCAGCATTTCTGGGTTGGTCATGGCCTTGAATGTCAGGCAGAGATCACCTCTGAGTAGGCGGTAAGCAACTGAGTAGAGTTGGAGTTCTTTAGGCAAGCTGCATAGGGCATTTGTTTGAAGCCCACGATCCTCTTGGTGAGGTATTTTTGAGGTCTCTCCAGCTGTTGCAGGTGCGGGTAAGGTACATCCTAAATGGGGCATTGTACTCAATTATGGGCCTGATGAGCGATGAGTAGAGGGGCACAATGACTTTTCTTTATCTAGATGTGAACCCTTTTGTGATTAGGTGAGCTATATAGAAGGTTCTTCTAACCACTTTGGCAATGTGATTGTCAAAGGAGAGGTTACTATCTACTTGGGTCCCCAGATCCCTAATTACTTCTTCTGTACTTAGTGGATTACCTCCTATGAGGTAGTTTGTGGGCACTTTGTTTTTCCCAAAGAGAATGACTATGCACTTTTTGGCATTTAGCTTGAGGTCATGGTTCTGACACCAGGTATCCATCTCTGTAAGGCCCTTCTGGAGGATGCTTGTGTCAGCCGGAGAGTCGATTATAGCTCCCAGTTTGCAATCATCTGTGAACTTGGTAAGCCCATGTTTGCCTGTACCTCAGAGAAGTATATACCAAACAAGAGGGGTCCCAGGACTGAGCCCTGTGGGACGCCGCTTGTAACTGGTTTAGAGTCGGACATGGCACCTGCAACTCTGACCATGTGAGTTTTATCCCTGAGCCAGTTTGCAACCCATCTTGTGATATATGGGTTAATATTTAAGCTGGTAAGCTTACTTATGATGCCAGAGTGGGGTATTGTGTCGAAGGCCTTTGCGAGGTCCAGGTAGGCTGTTTGGGCTACCTTACCCTCATCTATGGCTTTGGTAACTGTTTTGAAGAAGTCAACTAGGTTTAAGAGGCAAGATCTGCCTTTAACAAAGCCAAATTGGGTAGGGTCCAGTGTCTGGAGGTTCCTAATGTCTTTATTTATGATATCCATGATGATGCGCTCCATAGCCTTGCAGACCAGGCTAGTCAGGTTTATAGGGCGATAGTTCCTGGGATCCATTGTGGCGCCACCTTTGTGGAGCGGGATCACTGTTGCTGTACGCCATTCTTTGGGTACATAACCTGTGGTACGGCTGAGTTGGAACAGTGAATTTATGTGAGGGTTTAGTTCATTTTGGAGCTCGTGTAAGACGCAGCCTGGGATACCATCCAGTCCCATTGATGCTGTGTTTTTTACTTTGGAGAGGGCAACTTTCACCTGTGTGTCTGTGATGTATGGGGGACTGCATTCTTCTGGGATAGACACTGGCCCTTTTGTGGGGGAAGGGGGGGGTAAAGTTTGCACTGAAACTGTCCGCCAGGATGTTGGCAATGTCAGTGGGTTCAGTGTATTTTGTGCCATTTTTCACCAGCTCGGAGCATATCTGAGAGTTGCCACCCAGATTCTTGACATAGCTAAAGAACGCCTTGTGATTATCTTTAGAGTCTTTGGCGATTTTTCTTTCAAAGCTAGCCTTTGATGATTTTATGAGGGATCAAAGTTTCTTGCTAGTACTGATCAGGGATGCCTTACCTTTTTGGGATTTTGCCTTATCATGTAATAGTTTCCTTCTTCTGTTGTATAGCTTATTTATGGCCGGGGTCCACCAGACTGGTCTCCTGTTTTTGGCGGAGTGAGTCTTGGTTTTACTTGTAGATGCTCATTGAGTGCATTTGTAAAGGATTCTGCATTTTGGGTAGCATTTTCCATTTGCCCAGGGGCTTTGAAACTTTCCACCTCAGTCTTGAGAAGTGTGAAGTTTGCTTTTGAGAAGTTTTTTACAGTGGTTTCCTTGGCTGGGGGTGGGGTCAGTATGTGGATGCCCATTGTGATTAGTTTATGGTCTGATCTTACCAATGAGGGGTTTACCTCTGGTATGGAACATTTAGCCCCCATGTTGGTGATGACCAAGTCCAATATGTTGTCCCCTCTTGTGGGAGTGGTGACCAGTTGTTCCATGGCATTTGAGTTTATAAACTCCAAGAACCATTGGGCAAAAGAGTTGGGACTTGAGTAGTTTTCCCAGTCAATGTTTGGGTAGTTGAAATCGCCCAAGATCATGGTGTTTGGTGAGATCTTCATATTCTCCAATGTTCTCAGGAATGCCGAGTGGGGGTCCTGAGACAAGGTGAGTGATCTGTAGCAGGCTACAAACTGAAAAGCAGTTTTACCTACTGTTAGTTTCAAAGGGATGGTCTCCGCTGCCTCGTGCAGTGCCACTAACCTGGAGGTGTGGGTATCCTTGATGAAAATGTATACTCCCGCCTTTAGTAATTCGGTCCAAGTTCTGGGGCTGAAAAGAATGGTATGAGTTGAATTCTAGTAGTGCTGGGGAGCTCTCTGGAGCCTTGAACCAGGTTTCTGTTACTGCACAGATATTGATTTTCTCCATACTGAGGAGTGCCTCGAGTGCATGCATCTTGAGGTTTAGACTTCTGGCTTTGAGTAGCATTACCCTTAGTTTTTTTATTTCTGGTATTGTCTATGGAGGTGGGTTTGTCTTTTGAGCCTTGCCTAAAAAAGGTACTATGGAGGTGGCAAGAGCCTTAACCAGTAATCAAAAGCCTAAGGGTGACAGGTGCAAGCTGTCCCTGGCAAAGCAACGTGGCTTGTCGAGCATGTCATCCCAGGCTGACAGACACTGAATCCCCTTTGAATGACACCAATAGCTTATCCAATTGTTAAAATTGATCATTTTGTCTTTATACTGTGGCATCATTCTTGGTGAGAGCAAGATGCTACTCAGGGTCAGGGTCATACCGGCATGGGCTACATGATCAGAGAGCGCCTCTATGTATCTTTTCATATAGTCCAGGGAGGTAGATCTCAGGTCATTCACACCAACATGGACGATGACAGAGCCATATTTGTACCTGCTGTGGAGTGACCTGAGTGCTTATGTTATGTGGCGGATCCTGGCACCCGACAGATAGCTTACAGTAACCTTCTTCTTGTTCAGTCTGGTGAGTGGGACGTCAGTGTGCCTGACAACAGAGTCTCCAATTACTAGTGTATTAGGTGTGTTATCTAGCCTTGGGGGCTGCGACTGCAAGGCACACTGACTTTGTGAAGTATGTGATACGTGAAAGTTGTTGTGGGGTAGTGGTTGCTTGGATGACTGCTTTGGAGGTCTCTGTTGCTTTGGCAGATTTCTATTTAGAGCCTCCGAGTATGTTTTTGTGAGTTTATGTGTCTTGTTTGCTGGTGCGATTTGTCTGTGTGAGACTGGTTGTGTTGTGTGAGTGGTTTCCTTCTCCTCCTGACTGACTGCGCCAGTCTTGGGTTGAAAGAGCCCGGCCTCCAGTTTGGCTGTATAGTTGCATCTCTCACATATATTTGTGTGTGTTGGAAGGAGAAGAGGGTTGTCTGTGTACATAAGGCAATTGTAACATTGCCTCAAGATTCCCAGATTGACCAGCTGGACTGGAGACTGTACCTGAAACTGCGCTTTGGACATGCCTGGATGGTTTAAAGAACTGATTTATTGATTGTCCGGAATATACGAATAGGGAGCCTTGTACTTCTGGATAGTATAAGGGGGTGTAGTGATAGACTTTGTTAGTGCTTACTGAGAAATTTGATCAAGTGCTGGGCTGTAGAATGAAGGTTGAGTGCTTATTTTGAGAGTTTGACTAGTTCTAAGGGAAAAATTGAGCAGACTTTGTGGAGCCGAGAATAGTTTAAAACAGCTTAAACGGTGCTGCGTGACATTGCGCAATGCCGCACGATGCACAAAATTGCACAAAACCACACTAAAGCGGTTTTAAGGCAGGGAGTTTGAAAGAGATAGGAAATGGCCCAAAACGGCCAATAAGCTACTAGTTACTGGGCTGAGACCACTCCTCTAGGGACAGAGGCTGCTCAAAGCTCCCCACTCTCACTGGTGAACAGAGAAGCTTCCTCCTATCCTATATATAGATATATATATATATATATATATATATATATATATATACATATACATATATATATATATATATATAGATATATATATATATATATATATATATATATAAGCAAAATGAAAATATATTTTAGGTGAAAAAACAACAAATACACCAGTGACAGTTTTACAAATAATTAACAGAAATACTAGTTATGGTAAATGGATGTTCTCACCTAAAATACCAAATACAATGAAATCTTTTTTTTTCAGTTCTCAGGAAGTATAACTTGAAGAATGTTTCCCACAAAAATATGTTTTTTTTGACTCATAGTTTCAGTTACTGTCTCTTTGTTTAATATCCTTGTATTACTGTGGTAGGGTGTGCAGTGAACATTATTTAGAATCTTTTTATGGGCTGAATGTGGTTCATTCCTCCATCCAACCTTACCTTTTTTCTACCACTACTAAATAGGTAACACGTCAAGCACTGTTTTTATATAAGGACTCCTAACTCTCCGCTGATAACTTTGGGATTTTTCAGAATGAAAGAGCGGTAAAGTAGCCATGGAAAGAAGCCAGAGAAGAGCCCCTTTCCTGTTACCCTCTCATCCAGGGCCAGTGTTAGCATTTTGGGGGCCCCAGCAGATGTCAAGTTAGGGGCCCCCTGCACACTTCAAGTCTACATATCACCTTGTCACTGCCACCCTTCCTAAACAATATTTTAGCTCATACTGCAAACTTGTAGGAGTATTGCATACAGACTGATTTGTAGCTACAATACTCTTATATTACAACAGGTCTGTGTACCACACTATGTTGGACCATCTCACAAAGGGATATTCACAGTTACTGGCATTTAGTTGCAACAATGATACATTGCAGCAACTTTATATACAAGTCTGGACTTAGGTGAAATGGCAACCTAGACCTATTGTTTCAGCACCCCCCATATACACTCATACCCTCCAGTCTTCCCCTGTTTTCCCCTAATCTTGGGCTCCCCATACTATGCACACTACATTTTTCTTCATTTACTCTCATTTTGCCTTATTCTTCAGCTTTTTCAAGAAGCCATAACTCCCTATATGCTCTGAAGTGCATTTTCAAGATTTTTTTTTCTTTTTACACAATCATTTCAATCAGTGATGACTTGAACAGAAATTATGATTGAGGAAAGAAATTGTGTTGCTGTACAGCTCTAGTTTTCCTTGCATCCTTTCAACACATCTTTCCTGACCAACTCAGCACAGTAATAACCATTTAGGAAATAACTCAAATAAGCCAGGGCCCAAGATGCCATTGGGTTATAGATGTTCTGGAATGTATTTTAGAGCATTTTCCCAGCTGTTTAATCCAGTGGTGACCTAAATAAAAAAAAAACATGAGTAAGAAACATGAGTCCCTTGATTCAAGAGACTCAAACAGATGCCATATGCTGCTCGGTTAAAAAAACTCCAGCTCTACTCAGTTGCATACCGCCTACTTCGAGGTGATCTATGCCTGACATATAAAGCTATGTCAAATCCAGAATTAATGGACATGCTCCACCTCAGTAAATCTAAATCCCTTAGAGCCACACGCTCGAGGGACTTGAACCTCAGCACTAAAATAAATAGAACTTGCTGGAGGGACAGATTCATAACCCAGAGGCTCCCTTCGCTCTGGAATAGAATTCTAATTCATGTTAGGCAGAGCACCTCACTGAATCTCTTCAAGAAGAATCTTGATGAGTGGATGGGGGATTGTAGGTTTGTCCCGGGGATTACTTCCGTGTCACTATTAGACAGAGGCACAGCAAACTAAACCTTAAAAAGGGCACAGTATACTGTGGCGTAAGCCAAACAAAATCAGGCTAGGCTTATAATTGCCCCAGGGCAGATAGCTTAGTATGAACCTATGAACCTATGAACTATTTCAGTCTTAATTTTTTTCTTTTAAGAAAGATATAAGTTGTACCCAAGACTTAATGTTCAAAGATGACAAAATTATAGCAACAATAAACTAACAAACTAGTTGTCTGGATACACAAGTCCTATCTGGGAACTGCCTGCTCCCTACCCCCCCCCCCAAAAAAAAAAGACTGTCTAAGCATTGCTCTGGTGTTAGGCTGGGATGAAAGCAGAGGTTCAAACTGCTACAGTCATGTATTTCAAGTCACTACAGCTTGTATGCACTTCTGAAGTGTGATTGTGAGGAAAGTGAAACAAATAATGACTGCAGTAATGTACTCTGCTTTGTTGTTCCTAGACAGTACCCTGCCCCTACACAAGCCATAGTAACCTTCTTTGTACACCTCTGAGGTCTATGAGAAAAGTAAAAGAAAATAATGACCATACTTCAGGAATCCATACAAGTAGTTGCCTTTGACAGTTTGGGTTGAGGAGATGTAATAACCACACAACCCCCCCCCCTACACACACACACACACACACACACACACACACACACACACACACACACACACACACACACACACACACACACACACACACACACACACATAACCTACAGCAGCTTCCTGTACACACATATCCAAGCAGGGCTGGTATTAGCATGGTTGCAGTTGAAGGCCATTATCAGCTTTATCTTAACAGGGCCATATCATAGCCTGTTCAGGTTAAAGAGCATAATCAGAAAATGAATGCATTTTTCCTCACTTTTCCCCAACCAGCAACAGCTTTTGTGGGGCCCTACAAAATCAAGGATAATTAAGTGAGCCCCCTTTATCCATTTATATAATCTGGGGAGTGAGGGCCCCCAGATTCTTAGAAGATCTGTGCCTAAATGTTCTGTGACATATTTTATGCCTCACTTTTGAAATATAATTACTTGTTAGCTACATTTTTTACTGATACCCAGAAGAATAATGTGTGTGTCCTGGCATTACCGAGTGTGTGCACACAGATAAAAATTACCAATACTTTTTACATGCGCACACACACACACACACACAAGTATAAGCAGTAGCAATACTACTTTTGTACCACTGGTACTGGCACACCAGATCAGTGACTTCTATTTAGCAGTTAACAAACAGTGGCAGGTGTAAGTCACTTTTATTTACCTCAATGAGTAGTAATGCAAACCTGTCATTGTCCCTGATTTCACAGACCTTCCCTGATTTTGCAAATAATTTTATTCTGTCCTTCATAAAAAGTTTGATTTGCTTGTGAATCATTCAGGACTACAGACAGTCAATAAATCCAGACCAGAGTTTTATACTTATTGAGCAAAAAAAATGTGTTATTCTATTAACTTTTAATTGAATTAGAGTAATATTTAAAATGCGTTCCTGATTTTGAGCCTTTATTCTGGTATTATTGGTATTGTGCTGAACTCTTCATCAAAGAAGTTGGGAGTTATAGTATCTGCTCTTCTGCCAGTATTTATAAAACTCCCGGTATGAGAAAACCATCCCTGAAGATCAGAAGCATCAGCTGTTCTTAAACTCTAAGGTATGCATTGACATCAGTCACGCTGGGCTGATGATCTCGCTAGTGCTTATCCTGCCTATGTTCATTACCAGCTTTATTATAACAGAGTCATATCATAGCCCTGTTCAGATTAGACAACCTAATCAGGAAATTAATACATTTTTTCCTCCTCATTTTTCTCCATATCAGCCACAGCATTTGTGGGGCCCCCACACAATCAAGGATAATTAAGGGGACCCTCTGCAGCAACAGGTATTGCAGGTACCTAAAGCTGGATATGTTGTTAGTTTTAGTGGAGAGAATGTCCACCAGCAGGGTTTAACTAAGACAGGGGCACTCTGTCAGTGGTAAAATATTTAATGGAATTGTGAAAGCTGTTGCTTGATAAAACACTGCTACTATAACCATCAATATCTTTGAATTTTAAAGGGGATATAAATCAGAGTTATTACCTGTCTGGTTCATTAAATATGCAAGATTCATGTACTAGCTTTTGTTGTTTTGGCAGACATGTTACAAAATATCAAGATAAGATAACTTGCAGTGGTTGGGGGCCCCCAAGGAACAGGGGGCCCCCAGCAACTGCAGGGTTCACTGGTGCCTAAAGCCGGCTATGCTCTCATCAGGTATAGAGCTGTTTTTCGGATTGCTTCAGCATAGCAGACAGTTTAGCTCTGTCAGTGCTGTTCTTTACCATTTTGCTGAAGTGAAGATTGTTGCCTGTATAGACTCATAAAAGTATGTGTATTTTGCATTCTTTATAGACATGCTATTTACAGAAATAAGCTGGGGACTGTGAGTAATTGAGTGCACACTGATGAAGTCTATAGCTTTAATTTTCTGAAGTGATTATTTAAAGTTACAAGTCCTTTATGGAGTTTTGTATGTTGCAAATTAAATAAACTTGCTGTTAATCAGACTTCTGCTAAACATGTGCAAATTATACAGGCTAAGAAGGTATTACCAAAACTGTAAGGAGGTTATCAAAGTCAAAAAAAATCACAGTTTTGATTATAATATGTAATAACATTTGCTGTATCTAAGATTCATTTTTTTTAATTTCCATTATTGGCTGTAAAGCTTCACTATGTTCAGTATCATTGACAGTCGATTGTCTCTAAAATATATATGCACAAAGCAATTTTCAGTCAGTATTAATTCAAGTTAAAACTAATTGTTGCAATGCTTGAATTAACTGAGAAGTATTTTATTTACACATTCCAAAGTCAACACTTGTCAGCTAGACTGAAAGGCTTGGCATTCAATGTTCCATTCAAATATTTGGTTACTTCAGTCTAAGCCAAGCAACTGCATTTAAACAGTTCCTAACACAAAAGAAAATGTCGAGTCATTTGGCATGCCCATCCAGTTCTTTTGTATTTCATATGATGCCTGGATGTTTTGGAGCATTGGTTTCAAATTAAACTTAACTAAAAACATTTTCAAATCTTCATCATTTTCTCTTTACTAAGCATAAATTGTTGTCATTTTTATAGATTTCTGTGCTGTTTTGCAATTATTATAAATGGTGTACTGGAGTAGAGAACCTGACTATTGGTATACAGCACTCAGACATAGTAACTTTTGTTTTCAATATATTTTTAAAGTTAAAAACATGTAAGATATTCTACAGATTCAACAGTGGAATAGTCATTTGAGAGAAAGTTAAATTGTCAGATTTTGTAACACAGAAGTACTGAATTTATAAAGTAAGCAATGTGTTGGCCAAAGAAAATGGCAGAAGACGCCTGCACTTCAGCTGCTAATATTTATTGTTGTACACTGTTGTACACAGCACTGCCCTTCATACCAAAAGGTAAATTGCCAAAGAAAAGTTACATTTCAAAACTTTCCATATTGCCATGAAAGCATTTTTACATTGGGCTTCATCCCCTGTACACTAGAAATAGTAAGTTTTTTTTTTTTTTGCATATTTCCACTGCCCTTGAAGTTGTGTTGCTTTTTTCGGAATGTAATCTGTTTTGCCTACTTTTTTCCCATTTAAATTACTGTTTTCACTGTTTATAATTAGGTTGTTTCTGGCCTGGTGTGGGAGGCATCTTGAGATAGTAGTGGCTCTTGTAGAGAGAATGTAAATTATTTCTAGGTAGCCAGAAACTAATTTGTCACGTTTATAGCCGATTTCCATTAGTCTTGTACTTTTTACTGTTTACTACATTCTAAGATCAATGTGATGAGCACACAGTCTGTATAATTGGGGATGAACAGTGCTTACATTACTGCAAAAATCCTTCTTTCATCTTGTAGGCAACTGTCTCCAGTCTGCTCAAATTGTGTTCACAGACCTGCTCTGACTTGCAAGGAATTGCATGGACCCTTTTACCAGCTGCACTAGTTTGCATGTTGGTTTTTCATACACATCCTGTGTGCAGTGTGTTTTTCTTCTATAATAACACTGGACAGCATGTAGAGACAGCAGACTACCCCCCCCAACTGCAGCCTTCCAGCACTTGGCATCCTAAGTCAGAGTACGGCATGCCTCATGCTCATTGAAAATGAACATAGCTAACTTGGAGGCAGTTCTCTCAAAATTTCATGAATGCAGTGAGCATCACACTGTTTTTCCCCCCACCCACACTAATGCAAAACTCTCATATAGACAACACTAAACTGTTAATATGTCAGTAACAAAGCCTCCTGAAACTCTTAAGAGTAGGCTGCAATGAAACCCTCCTAATACATCTTCTACATGCACCCTTCCATCAACATTTATTTTATTAATAATTAATAAGAAACCAAAACTATTCAGTGACGAAGCACAAACCAGTGAACAAGATTTCTCTGCAAGAGACAAATTCATCATTGAGACAATTAATTTTATTTAATTTAAGACATTTTGGGGGGGTACAATGACATTGTGATGTCATATGAAAGTGGGGGCCGTAGTTCAGTGTCCTGCCTAGGGCCCCATATGACCTTGATCCGGCTCTGTCTATGACCATTATTATGCCATTAAAGCTAAGTATGATACCAATGCCTGCTACAAGCATAAGCACGCAACAGTATATGACAATTTAAAAAACAAGTTTTATATGTATTGGAAAGAGTACTTGTCCCTGAGAGGGAGGAAGTTGGACAGCAACCATTGAGACTAAGGAACTTTATTGGAAAACAAGGTTAAATGCAGTACAATCCTCAGGTTTAAATGATAGAACTAATTTGAATGTGGCATTACAGCTTAGATCTAGGAATATTTAAGACTCAGTTTATTTATACACACACACACACACACACACACACACACACAGACTTTTTTATGATCTGCCTGGTTTTAGGAGTTTTTTAGGATTATTTTTGAATAATTTATAATTATTTTTTTAATTAAGATACTTTAGTAAGTTTTTCTGAAAACAAATTTGTTCAAACATATATTTTAGTTTTTATTGGCATTTTAAATGAATTTATGAACTGAATAGATTTTGGAACATTTCTTTCTGGTTATTTAATGATATATTACTTTTAGGTGATTTAACTGATTCCATTAAGGCATGTGATTATGACTGGTTTTGAGTAATTTTGATCCCTTCTTTGGTTGGTGAACTATCTGAGGAAGTCCCTAGATGTGGCTCATGGTAGCGGACTGCTGCGCTGCAGCCCCCCCCCCCAACTTTCTCAACTTTCTAAAAAAAATAAATAAATAAATAAATATGTTTTATTATTAAATTTTACACACTAACTGTACCCAGAGCAGGGTGCATGCATGCTCCAGTTACATTTTTTTTAAAAAAAAAGCAGCCCAGATTGGGAAGACTGCAGACATCAATGAAGATCCCCAGAAGTCTATTGCAGTTTTAACCACAGGAAATAAGAAGCTGATGGGACTGTGTAGTCAGCAACTTGTCACATAATCTGAGTGCGTGATTCAGCTGCTGATTAGTCCTATTTCCCTCGTGCATTCTTTTCCTGCACTTTAGTTGTGATGGAGAGAGTGAGAAAGTGGAGAGACAGCAATCAGATTTGTGTTTAAGGTAAGTTTTCATTTTATTTTCCTGGCAGGGCCATCCAGATACTAGTGGTCTGTGTGTTTTGGGAGCTGTTGATGATTTTCTTTTTCTAACATAATACACTGACAGGGTCAACCAGATTCTAGTGGTCTGTGTGTTTTGGGGGGCTGTTGATTACGGGTTTTTTTAATATAATATTCTGGCAGTGTGTTCGGTGGGGGTGTTTGCAGATAACATTTTTTTTAACTTAATATCTTTTTGTAGGGTTAGTCAAGATACATTAGGATGATTTGTCAATGTTTTGTTGTTGAAACAAACTCTACTCTTGCATGAGTAAAGTGTGTATGGGTGAACTGAAATAAGATTACATGCAAGTTCCTGGCTATGTGATGTGAAACAAATACAGTAATGTAACCATGGTATTTTATTTTCATTAGATACAGGATCATAGGAGGTTAATAGGCTAACAGCCCTGGGGCCCTTACAAGCCTAGCTAAGAGTTTATCCCCAAAAAGAAAACTTAGTCAGCACCTGTTGCCCCTGTCAATGAAGGACACAGATGAATCCCTGGTACAAATTTGTGGTTTCCCATCCACTCATCGAGGCTGCTTTTGAAGAGGATCAGTGAGGTACTCTGTTTGACATGTATGGGAAGTCTATTCCAGAGATGGGGCAGCCTCTGTGAGACAAACCTGTCTCTCCAGCAGGTTTTATTGATGTTGCATTATTTTAAACTTTGTAGGTTCAAAGCAGATTTTCTGGGTAGGCAGTTGGGATGGAGGCAATGCCTATGTGCAAATGGAATTACTGACGTCCTGGCTTCCTTTGCAAGAGTAATGTGCATTTGAGTGTAGTAAGATCGATCACAAGCTCTATACCCTTGAGTATTGTTTATGTGAAAAAAGAATACTTACCTTAATGACAGTGTCTTCTTTTTTGCTGTTGTTTTTGTTTTTCACCTTGCAAAATCAAATCAGATACTGCATAGCCAATGGAGACTGGGGCTATGTGTGAAAGAAACAACTGGCCCTGTGTTTGCTGTTGTTGTAATTCCAGCTTTGTAAAACTTTTCTATCTGTACTTTAAGATGAATGTAAAATAATTACCAAGTTTATGAGTAATTCTCAATGTATGTTATTTTAGATCTGTTTGCGTATATACTGAATGTTTGTTTAAAAATATTTCTAACATGTTGGAGCTTTTCTCCCTAGACATATGCTATTTTTTTTTAACTAAAGCCAGTTGCAGAAACCCGGGTAAACAAAATAAAAATTATGTCTTTCAGCTTTTCCCAGTTAGGGGGTCACCACAGCAGACCACCAGTCTACAGATTGATTGGCAGTGGGGTTTTTTATGGTGTCGAGTTGCCAGCCTGGCGCCCAACTTTCACAGAAGGAATATGCGCATGCATGTACCTGCATGTTGTTAAACATTCACTGCACTGCAGGGAGAACATGCAGACTCTGCACAGAAGGAGTTCCGGACGAGTATCAAATCGGAGAACCTCTTGCTGTGAGGCAAGAATGCTAACAGCTGCACCACCACGGCCTCTTTCCCACCACCGCAGGGTAAACAAAAGTAAAATAAATAAAATGAAACGTATTTGGCTGGCAATTGACTAATGTTTCTGTCAACACAATGAAAGTAATGCAAGTATGCAACCCAACTGTTACTATTATTTCAACTTTTAATCCTGACAGGTAAAAAGCAGCTACTTTAGTTAGGTAATGGGGGCGGTGTTTGCAAATGGAATGAGTTTACTGGCCTTGCTGTTTACTGTTGTAATTTTGGCTTTGCATGATTAATGTGTACTTGGGTAAAGTCAGCTGACATACAAGCCTGTAACTACTGTTTCTGTGCGACAGAGTAAATTAATGGAATCATTGCTATTTTCTTTTTAATGCTGGCAAGGTCAAAGCAGATACTTTATGTCAGCAATTGATATGATGGCTGTGGATGAAATGATTGGCACTGTAGCTTTGGTGTAATAATTCTGACTTTACAGGACTAATGTGTGTTTGGGTGAAACAAGACAGAATGCAACTCTTGACTATTTCCATGCATCAATTCAATACAGTAATCAAAGTCAAAGTAAAAGTAAACTTTAAACTTTGTCAATGAGGTATACACAGCACTGCAAGGTGGACGAAATTACATTGATTTGGTCCTAGTGCAAGACATAACAATGAACACATAGTCTGAGTGACAGTAACACTAATGCATATACAGTGATACTTAAAATATTAACACAATAAATTACCACAATTGGACAGGAAGATATTAGACAGTACTATACTAGTGGGTATTGTAAATACTATGGCTTCACATTGTGATTACTTAGATATTGCATTTCATCAGTTATAGTATGATATACGCTGATGTTCATATTGCACATGTATGCAGTGATGACTCACTCCTGACTATTGCACCAGTTATTGAAGCAATTTGCCAGAGTGATTACTATAGATGATACTTCATAGCAAGTGGCATATTGATCTAATATTCACTGTCATGCCTGACATTCAAGTTCATCAGCCTTATGAATAGAGGGAAGAAGCTTCTGTTCAGTCTAGATGATTTGCAGTGTAAGCTGCAATACCACCTGCCCAAGGAAAGATGGAAGTACATGCCATGGGCAGGGTGAGTGAGATCATCGATCATCTTCCTAGCCCTTCCGACCGAGTCTTGTGCACATCATCCATGGATGAGAGGAAGGAACCAATGACTTTTTCCACTGTCCTCATTATCCTCAGGAGGGCCTTGCAGTCAGATACCTTGCAATTACCATACCAAACTATGATATTATTTAAGAGGATGGTCCCCTGTAGAAGGCATTGAGGATGGACTGAAACAGGTTTGCTTTGCTCATCTTTCATAGGAAGTGCAGACATTGTGGTACCTTCTTCACTGTGTGGGTAATATGAGTCGACCAGGATAGGTTATCTGAGATGTGCACCCCCAGGAACTTTGTGTTTTTGACTCTTTCCACTGCCACCCCCTTCATTTCCAGAGTTTGATATATCTCCTGAGTCCTCCTGAAGTCCACTATTAATTCTTTGGTTTTGCTTACATTTAAGGTCAGATTGTTGCTGTTGCACCAGCCTATCAGATGCTCCACTTCATCTCTGTAGGCTGTTTTCTCACTGTTTCTGACAAGACCTACGACAGTGGTATCATCCGTGGACTTGATGATTTTGTTGGATTCATGCTTGGCCATGCAGTCGTGCATCAACAAGGTGAACAGCAGGGGACTCAGGACACTGCCCTGAATAATAACCATGCTCAGTGTTATACTGACTGAACTGCTATTTTCCACACATACTTTTTGGGGTCTGTTGATGAGAAAGCCCAGTATCCAGTTGCATAGGGGGTGTTGATGCCCAGCTGGATCAGCTTCACTATCAGATTCTAGGTTATGACAGTGTTAAAGGCAGAATTAAAATTGATAAACAGCATTCTGACATAGCAATTCTTATTCTATAGATTTGCCAAGGATTCATGAAGTGCTATAGCTATTGCATCAGCCGTGCAGCAGTTAGATCTATAAGCAAACTGTAATGTATCCAGTGTTGCAGGTAGGCTTGAAGAGATATGGTTCTTGATCAACTGCTCAAAACACTTCATTACTGTTGCTGTACTAGCAACTAGCCTTTAATCATTTAGGCTTGACAGTTGGGATTTCTTCGGTAAGTGAATGATTGTCATATTTTTGAAGCAACTGGATACAATGGCTAGCTGCAGGGATGTGTTGAATATATCTGTTAGTGCCGTGGACAGTTGGGTAGCACAGTCTTTTAGAACGCTTCCCATAATATTATCAGGACCAGCTGTTTTTTTGAGTTTACTCACCTCAGGGTCTTCAGAACATCAGATGTTTTTAGACATAGCACCTCCTCACCCTGTTTCGACAGGGAGCTTATTTAGCACAGTGTTGTTGTCCATATCAAATCTGCTGAAGTAGGTGTTTAGTTTGTTCAGAAATTCTGTGTTGTCATTAGTAATGAAAACATTATTACTAATGCTGGAAAAGGGCAAACCAACTACTTTAGGTAGATAACAGGTATAGGGGCGCTGTTTGTATGTTAAATGAGTGGTCCTACAATTTACTGTTATAATTCTGCCATTGCAAGACTGCTATGCATTTGGGTGTACTGAGATGGAGTGAGTACAAGCGCTGACCTTTGGCTAATGTTTATGTGAAAGCAATATAGTAATGTAACTGTTGTCTTTTTTTTTCATTTTTTTAACTTTATAAGTTCAAACCAGGTACTTTGGGAAAAGCATTGGGATGGGGGTTATTTCAGTGTAAGAATGAAATGAATGCCCTACCATTTATTGCTGTAATTCTGGGTTTGCAAGACTAATGGATATTGGGGAGTAAGCATACAGGCTGTGCCTACTGTCTCTGTGCAGCAAAAATTAAACTAACACAAATCTATTATTATTTTAATACTGGAAGCATGGTCAGGGTTCAGGGTCTATATCATAACATCGAAGACTAACAACTTCAAATGTTATAATATCGAACCCAGTAGAGCGAAACACCAGAATACCGAACAATCAGAATAGTGAATTTTTTCTCAGGGAAAAAATTTGCTGTTCCGACAAACATACACAGAACACAAGCACACCAAAATAAATAATCCACACACACACACACACTTCACAAAACCCTACACTAAACCATACATACACCATTAGCTATCCACTTACCTTAACCCAACCCTAACCCTAAGGTCCGTCACTATTGCACACTCACCTAACCCGCTCCTTAACCCTAACTCACCTACCCCACCCTAACCCTCACATCCACACAATCGGACACTTATCTGACCTGTGCCCTAATCCTAACTCACCTAACCCATGCCCAATCGCACACTCACCTTCATTCACACACTTACCTTACCCCGGTCCATAACCTTCGCTCCACAGTTGAGGAAATAGCGAAGCTGCAGAAACGATCCACTGAATACTTTCCCTAGGAAAGTATTCGGTGTTCTGCAGCTTCGCTGTTTTGCAGCATTCATTCTACTGGGTTCGATATTATAACATTCGACGTTGTTAGACTTCGATGTTATAATATAGACCCCAGCGTTCATCCCACTGTAACTTAGCCTTGCCCCTTTCCAGTTGGTCCTGCCCCTTTCTAGTTGATCCCAACCATTCAGCTGTCTCCTGCAACTCCCCCTTTGATTTGAAGTCCCAACACATTATTTGGGATGAAAGTGCTAATTGATTAAAATTTGGTGTCCACATTTCCCCTGGCTTTGTTGTCTTTTTTCACATTTTTCATAGTATATAGGCTTCTACTTGCAGGTGTTATTCTAAGTAGGGGTTTGCTATATCATTGCTAAGCAGACTCTACCCATTAACATATCTCCTTTCTCAGTGTCATTATAGGCAGATATTTCACTCAGAGTCCAGATCCTATTTGGTACTCAGTTTTTGGAAAATGGAAATTGTGACCCTCTAAGACCATGAGCTACAGCTAATATTCTACTGCCACATTAATGTACTTTGGGTAAAAATGGCAGTTTGTATCCTGACTGAGAAATCCTGGCATGATCCTGGATGGGATGTAATCACTTAATAACCATGTCATAACAGTTTTTTTTTTAATCTTATAGTTTTTATCATAGGAATATTATCCAAATGGAGTACCTCATTCCATATCAGTACCTAGGAAAAGCCGTTCAAGATTTGGTCTCTTTTGATTTGGACTACTGCAGTACTCTCTGCCTGGGGGGGGGCGGGGGTTCCTGATGCTGACCTCAACCACTTTTAGTAGTACACCTTTTACAGCTTGGAGATTATTCATGTCACTTCCATACTACAGAGGATGCACTGCCTGCCAGTTGCATGGAGACTGACACAAATGTTATTACTTACATACCAAGGTCTACATGATATCGGTCATGTCTATTTAAAGAAAGAACTTTCTCACTGTCAGCCACAATAACCTCATTGCTTAGCTGATAAGAGACCACTAACAGTTTTCAGGAGAGATGCTCGTTTAATACTCCGTTACTTAACAGACTTTTTTCTTGTATATCTCACTGCATTCTCAGCTACACAAGTACAAAAGAATGACTGACACAAAGTCTATTTTTGAGGACATTTTGTTGTGTGAATCTTACTGGCTGAATGTTTTATTTTGTCATTAATACTTTTTATTGTTTATTTACTACTTGTTTCTACCTGCTTTTGTAATGCAAAATGCTTAGGCATAAGCGCAACAATAAAGATTGCTCTGATTTGATTTGTTTTCTGCCATGTATCACTGCAAAGGTAAAACATCTGCATGTATTATTTAAACACTGATTATTTAAAAAATGCTAGTTGAAAAATCTCAGAAATAACCTCACAACTATAGCATAAAATATGCTAAGATTTTATGTCCACTGATTTTTAATAGCATTAGTAGCTTTAATTTGCCTGATATTTACAGGCAAAGCATGCTTTCAATACATGATACTTCACATTAGTTACTTTCAAATGGAGTCTAGGAATGTAATGATAAAAAAGTGTGTTGCCCTGTATTTTATATGTAATATGAAATAAAGTACTGTGACTTTAAGCTGTCAGCTATCCCATAATGCTTACAGTCTTGATTGCTTGCTGGCATTGAGTTTGCAATGAAAGATGAAGCTCTTGACAACCTCCTTGTTGTGCTTCCATTTTGTGTACCATTAAGGTTACTGTTTTATTTAAACTGCTGATGTTTCCTGACATTATTTACACTATCAGTGAAGATGACTTGGTAACCAAAGGTCTGCACTGTAAAGTGGTGTCAAAACCAGGATCTGTTTTAAAAAAAAAGAGACTGAAAATGCCATTTTAAACCAGAAGACTGTACTATATAGTCAAGAAATGAAACCAAACTCAGAGAAAGTCCTGATTACTGAAAAATAACTGAATTATCTCACAAAGAAGTAATATTTATCCAAGTTTAACCCACCAGAGAAAATCTACTTTGTGAAACCCTGCGCCTGGCCATCACAAAGGCAGAGGTTATAACATCTAGATAAACACTTTATTATATGGTATGGACACATAAGTCAAGGTATATTCAGTTAATTTTAATTTTCTTAGAATCGGGATGTTACACGAGTCAGTAATTAAGTTCAATGAACAAGGTAATATACACTGGCTGCATGCTTTCACAGATGCGCATACTGAAGGAGAGACCTTCTGTAAGGTACTTTTATGAAATGATTGAAAACTGAGGCTTGACAAAATAAAGACAAACAAATTAGTGACAGAAATGCAGTTGGGCTGACTGTTATTGAAGAGTCTCGAAAGTTACTGATAGTGAATTTAACTTTGGCGCTACATGGGTGTCGAATGACAGACTACTATCAACCTGGGTCCCCAGGTCCCTGATAACTTCTTCTGTACTCAGTGGATTGCCACCTATTTGGTAGCTAGGGGTAACCTTGTTTTTCCCGAAGGGTATGACTATGCATTTTTGGCATTTAACTTTAGGCCATGGCTCTGGCACCAGTTATCCGTTTCTGTGAGACCCTTCTGAAGGATATCTGTGTCAGATGTGTTTTCTACTATGGCGCCCAGTTTGCAGTCATCTGCAAACTTTGTCAGCCATAACCCTCCTGTGTTTGCTTGTACTTCGGAAAAGTAGATGCCAAACAAGAGTGGGCCCAGGACTGAGCCCTGTGGTACACCACTTGTGACAGGCTTTGAGTCTGACATGGCGCCAGCAACTCTGACCCTGTGGGTTCTGTCACTCCACCAGTTTGCAACCCATCTTGTGATGTATGGGTTAACATTTAAGCTGATGAGTTTTTCAATGATACCAGTGGGGTATTGTATCAAAGGCCTTAAGCCAGATCGAGGTAGGCTGTATGGACTGCCTTTCCCTCATCAATGGCTTTGGTGACTGTTTGAAAAAGTCAACCAAGTTTAGAAGGCATGATCTGCCTTTGACAAAGCCAAACTGGGATGGATCCAAAGTCTGCAAATTCCTATGTCTTTATTTATGAGGTCCATTATGATCCTCTCCATGGCTTTGCAGATAAGGCTTGTCAAGCTAATGGGCCGGTAATTTCCAGGGTCGGTGGAGGCACCGCCTTTGTGAAGTGGGACCACAGTTGCAGTGTGCCACTCCTGGAGTGCGTATCCAGAGGTAAGACTATGATTAAACAGCTGTCCTAGCTGTGGGTTTAATTCCTCGTTGAGTTCGTGGAGCACACAGCCGGGGACACCATCGGGTCCCATGGATGCTGTGTTTTTTGCTTTGCACAGAGCAGTTCTCACTTGGGCGTTGGAGATGTTTGGGGGCTGCAATCGCTTGGTATAGATATCTCTCCTTTTGGGGGGGGAGAAGTTTGCACTGAACCTGTCAGCCAGTATGTTGGCAATGTCTGTAGGATCAGTAATCTTCACATCATTTTGAACTAGTTCTGAGCATATCTGGGAGTTTCCTCCCAGGTTTCTTTATAGCTAAAGAAGGCCTTATGATTGTCTTTTGAGTCTTTAGCTATTTTTCTCTCAAAATTTGCTTTGGATGATTTTATGAGAGCTCTTGGTTTTTACTTATAGTGATCAAGGGTGTCTTACCTTTTAAGGATTTTGCTCTATCTTGTAGTAGCTTCCTCCTTTTGTTGTAGAGTTTGTTTATGGCTGGGGTCCACCAGAGTGGGCGCTTGCCTTTGGTACAAAGAGTCTTTGTTTTGCTTGGGATTGCCTTATCCATGCAGTCCTGCAGGTGCTGGTAGAAGGCATTTGTAAGTGATTCAGCGGCTTGAGTACTGTTTTCCGTCTCGGGGCCTTAAAGGGAGACCACACTAGTCTTTAGAAGTGTGAAGTCGGCTTCGAGAAGTTCTTTACTGTGGTCTTTTTATTTCAGGTGGGGGTGGGATGAGGACCTCCAGCGAGATTAGTTGTGATCTGATCTCACCAGTGAGGGTATACTTCCGGTGTTGAACATTGTGCTCCCATGTTCGTGATGATGAGATCAAGTATGTTTTCTCCTCTTGTGGGGATGGTGACTAGTTGTTCCATGGCATTTGAGTTTATGAATTCCAGGAACTTTTGGGCTAGGGTGTTTGGGCTTGAGTAGTGTTCCCAGTCTATATTAGGGTAATTGAAGTCACCTAGTATGATGGTGTTTGGTGATACATTTATCCCTCTAGTGTTTTCAGGAAGGCCATGTGAGGTTCCTGAGTTTGTGAGGAGTGGCCTGTAACATGCTACAATTTGCAGAGCAGTCTTGCCTATGGTTAATTGCACCTGGATGGTCTCCGATGCATCGTGCGTTGCCACCAGTCTTGAGGTGTGGGTGTCTTTGATGAATATGGATACCCCCTCCTTTCTTGGTATTGTCCGGATTTTGGGGCGGGCATGATAAGAGGTAAAACCTGATAGTGCTGGGGTGCTCTCAGGAGCCTTGAACCAGGTTTCTGTCACTGCACAGACATCGATGTTCTCCATACTGAGAAGGGCCTCGAGTGCGTGCATTTTGAGATTTAGACTTCTGGCATTGAGCAGCATTACCCTTAGTTTTTTTCCTTTTTTGTGTTCTAGGGTGGTAGGTTTAGAATTTGAGCCTTGCCTAAAAAAGGCACTATGGGGGTGGCAAGAGCCTTTGCCAATATCCGGAATCCCAGGGGTGACAGGTGCAAGCCGTCCCTTGCGAAGCAGCGTGGCTTGTCCAGCATGTCATCCCAGGCAGACAGATATTGGATCCCCTTTGAATGACACCAGAGTTTAAGCCAGATATTTCACTCAGAGTCCAGATCCTATTTGGTACTCAGTTTTTGGAAAATGGAAATTGTGACCCTCTAAGACCATGAGCTACAGCTAATATTCTACTGCCACATTAATGTACTTTGGGTAAAAATGGCAGTTTGCATCCTGACTGAGAAATCCTGGCATGATCTTGGATGTGATGTAATCACTTAATAACCATGTCATAACAGTTTTTTTTTTAATCTTATAGTTTTTATCATAGGAATATTATCCAAATGGAGTACCTCATTCCATATCAGTACCTAGGAAAAGCCGTTCAAGATTTGGGCTCTTTTGATTTGGACTACTGCAGTACTCTCTGCCTGGGGGGGGGGGTTTCCTGATGCTGACCTCAGCCACTTTTAGTAGTACACCTTTTACAGCTTGGAGATTATTCATGTCACTTCCATACTACAGAGGATGCACTGCCTGCCAGTGGCATGGAGACTGACAAAAATGTTATTACTTACATACCAAGGTTTACATGATATCGGTCATGTCTATTTAAAGAAAGAACTTTCTCACTGTCAGCCACCATAACCTCATTGCTTAGCTGATAAGAGACCACTAACAGTTTTCAGGAGAGATGCTCGTTTAATATTCCTTTACTTAATAGACTTTTTTCTTGTATATCTCACTGCATTCTCAGCTACACAAGTACAAAAGAATGACTGACACAAAGTCTATTTTTGAGAACATTTTGTTGTGTGAATCTTACTGGCTGAATGTTTTATTTTGTCATTAATACTTTCTATTGTTTATTTACTACTTGTTTCTACCTGCTTTTGTAATGCAAAATGCTTAGGCATAAGCACAACAATAAAGATTGCTCTGATTTGATTTGTTTTCTGCCATGTATCACTGCAAAGGTAAAACATCTGCATGTATTATTTAAACACTAATTATTTAAAAAATGCTAGTTGAAAAATCTCAGAAATAACCTCACAGCTATAGCATAAAATATGCTAAGATTTTATGTCCACTGATTTTTAATAGCATTAGTAGCTTTAATTTGCCTGATATTTACAGGCAAAGCATGCTTTCAATACATGATACTTCACATTAGTTACTTTGAAATGGAGTCTAGGAATGTAATGATAAAAAAGTGTGTTGCCCTCTATTTTATATGGGATATGAAATAAAGTACTGTGACTTTAAGCTGTCAGCTATCCCATAATGCTTACAGTCTTAATTGCTTGTTGGCATTGAGTTTGCAATGAAAGATGAAGCTCTTGACAACCTCCTTGTTGTGCTTCCATTTTGTGTGCCATTAAGGTTACTGTTTTATTTAAACTGCTGATGTTTCCTGACATTATTTACACTATCAGTGAAGATGACTTGGTAACCAAAGGTCTGCACTGTAAAGTGGTGTCAAAACCAGAATCTTTTTTAAAAAAAAAGAGACTGAAAATGCCATTTTAAACCAGAAGACTGTACTATATAGTCAAGAAATGAAACCAAACACAGAGAAAGTCCTGATTACTGAAAAATAACTGAATTATCTCACAAAGAAGTAATTTTACCAAATATCATCCTTTTAACCCAAAATATTTATCCAAGTTTAACCCACCAGAGAAAATCTACTTTGCGAAACTCTGCTCCTGGCCATCACAAAGGCAGAGGTTATAACATCTAGATAAACACTTTATTATATGCTATGGACACATAAGTCAAGGTCTATTCAGTTAATTTTAATTTTCTTAGAATCGGGATGTTACATGAGTCAGTAATTAAGTTCAATGAACAAGGTAATATACACTGGCTGCATGCTTTCACAGATGCGCATACTGAAGGAGAGACCTTCTGTAAGGTACTTTTATGAAATGGTTGAAAACTGAGGCTTGACAAAATAAAGACAAAGAAATTAGTGACAGAAATGCAGTTGGGCTGACTGTTATTGAAGAGTCTCGAAAGTTACTGATAGTGAATTTAACTTTGGAAAAAAGCAGCTCAAGTTGCTACAGAAGCTGAAATAGTAAAGACAAACTGCTTATATAAATAATGCAAATGAAGTGTGTGTGTGTGTGTGTGTGTGTGTGTGTGTGTGTGTGTGTGTGTGAGAGAGAGAGAGAGACGAGAGACAAAATGCAAAGAAAATGGCAAATGTAATAAAAAGCATGATACTGACTAAAGTAAAGCAAAATTATCATCGTCAACCCCCTTTTTTCAGATTTTCTACATGAAGTCAGGGTGTTCTGTCAACTGTGACAATCTTTTCAGATTCAATGCCACTTTCATACCTTCTTCATTGGTCATGCCTGATTGTCACAGGTCTTCTGTCACATAATCTATCCATCTCTTTGATGAATACCCTTATTTTCTCTTGCCCCCTTCCTGTCTATCCAAATCTTCTTCACCAGATTGTCTTCTCTCCTGCATATGGGGCTGAACCACCCTAATCTGCTCGCTTTGACCTTTTCTGCAAACAGGACTACGTTGGCTCCTGCTTTGATGTCCTTATTTATTCTCCTGTCCCACAGGGTGCATCCAAATATCCATCTCAGAATGTTAATTCCATCATTTCTAGCTTCCTCAACTGCTCTGCCTTCACTGCCCTTGCTTCTGTACCACGCACAAGTATTGGTCACACCACTGTTTTGTACACCTTACTTTTCAGCTTCTTTGGCATTTTTCTGTTGCACACTACCCTTGATAGTCTGTGTTATTTGGCAGTAGCCGCACTGATTTTAGCTTTGACCTCCTAATTCAGACTTCCATTGTCCTCAACCACTCTTCCAAGCTGTTCAATTGTTCCACTGCTTGCTTTTCTATCTCAGTTTTCAGCATCTTTTGATTTCTTCCATATCATGCCATGACAAATGTCTTATCTATACTCAGTTTCATCCGACGTACCTTCAGTTTTGTACTGCACTCCCAAAAATATTGCTGACATTCATGCTCAGACTCTGCCTGTAATGCCACATCATCTGCATACAGCAGCTTTGTTGATTTGTCCCCTCTGACCTGTATGCTAGCTAAAGTAGTCCATCACCAGTATGAACAGCTGTAAGATCAGAGTTGAACCATGATGCACACAGACTCCCACTGGGAACTCATCTGTGAGTCCAAAATGGCAGTACAGAAAGTCACTTCAGCACTTTGAGTAGCAAGCTGGTATATATATATATATATATATATATATATATATATATATATATATATATATATATATATATATATATATATACACACATATATGGGTCCCCTTCAAAACATGTAAAACCCATAACATCTAATTTCATAACATAGAGACAGGACATCTAAAACCCATAACATCTAAAACTCATAACATCGAATTTCATAACATCTAAAATGTATAATATGTAATAGTGTATCAGCAGTCTGATGAAGTTTTGCAAGCCAAGCAAAGATTCACTTTCAGTAGCCTGTAGGAGACTGAATACAGAGATGGAGCCTTTGAACAATCACAGTAGGAGAGGGAATTCTTGCCCTAAATTCTCCTAGTGGAAAACCTTTGTGGGTACTCTTTCTGTTGCAAAGGTCTGGTTGGATACATGCCAAAGGGGCATTGTATCCAAAGATATGTCTAATAAGGGCTGAGTTGAGTGGTACAATGACTTCCTTTCACCTGAAAGCCATACTCTTACATATATATCGAGTGCCATAGAAAGATTTTATTGCTATCTTAGTTATGTGTTGTTCAAAGGCCAAATTACTCTCTACATATGTTCCCAGATCCCTTACTACAGGGTTGACTCTTAGGGATGTTTTATCCATGGAGTAATTAACTTGGGTTGTCAGTTTCCTTTTTGGCATTAAGTTTTAGGGCATGGCTTTGGTACCAGTCATTTATCTGTGTTACACCATTTTGCAAGACAATGGCATCTTGAGGAGAATCTATTACAGCTCCCAATTTACAGTCATCTTCAAATTTGGTGAGCCAGAGACCTTAAATGTTATCCTTGACTTTTGAGAAGTAGATGCCAAATTGGAGTAGTACCAGCACAGAGCCATGGGGTACTCCACTGGTGACTGGTCTCTTGGTGGAGGTGGTCTCACTGATCCTGATTTCCTCAGTCCTGTCTCTGAACCAGATGGCAATCTAGTGAGTTATGTATGGATTTAAGCCTAGATCAGAGAGCTTTTCAGCAATGCCTGACTGCAAATGCCTTGGTTAGTTCAAGATACACAGTACGCAATGTTCCACCCTCAGCCATTGCTTTTGTGACCCTCTCAAAGAAGACTACCATGTTAAGTAGATGGGACCTTCCCATAAGAAAGCCAAATTGGGATGGGTCCAGTGTCTGAAGGTTGCCAATGTCCTTGTTTATCATTTCCATAATAATTAATTCCATGGATTTGCATATTCGGCTTGTTTGGACTGATGGTATTGTAGTTCCTTGTGTTGGTAAATGGTCTACCCTTGTGGAGTGGAATGACTGTTGTGGTACTCCATTCACTTGGAACACAGCTTGTTTCAAGGCTGTATTTGAAGGTGCCTAAAGTGGTCCTGATGGGTCATGTTTTAGACTGCTCAGGAGGCAACTGGGTTTCTGATGGGATCCATGCAGGTGGTGTTCTTGACTTTAGGAAGTGCTGTCAGCACCTGGTTACTGCTAGTAATTGGGGGTAGTGTGTTTGAGGGGATCTCTCCTGGTGTAGCTGGGGTGCAGGATTCGGAGATTAAATTTGAGCTGAATTTGTCACCCTGTACATTTGCTGTCACCCTGACTGATGAAGGTGGTACCATTCACCACCAGTTCAGCACACTGCTGTGTTACCATTAAAGTACTGGACACATTTGAAGAAGGCCTTGTGATGAAGAAGGTCTTGTGATTGTCTTTGGCCTATGAGGCTATCTCAATCTCATAGTTGGCTTTTCTTGTTTAGTTATATAAGAGAGCACTTGTCTTTAGGGGAGTTGCTCTTTCTGATTATGGCCATGAGTCTTCTTCTTTTATTATATACCCTGTTTAGGCGAGGATTCCACCAGTGGGGTTTGTTTTTCATATTTGTTTTGGGTTTGGTAGCTATGGCAGCCTCTATGAAGCCATTCACATATTTGCATAGGGACTGTGTGAATAAGTCTGCATAGGTAACTGTGGTCTCATGGTTAGCAGGGATGAAGTCATGTGGTATATACCAATAGACAATACAGCCACTCCATAATGCTTCAGCAGCCAGACTTCTTTCCTTTGGTATATGCTTGAACTACAATGATCACACTGATTATGCTGTCCCATCAGTATGCACGCCCTTGAATATAAATTACCTTTTATTGTATAATACGTATTTAAAACTGCATTTATAACAAAGGTTAGAGCATACAGTAATTGTGACCATTTATTCCTGCATGGATAAGTAATCCATAATGACAGCATTTCTAGATGTAACACACATAAAATCATTTAAATAATGAAGGCAATAAGATAAATATCCCAGAAACATGACAACCAGATAAAATAGAATATAAAATGCTGTTGTCAGTATTATCAAATGTACCTGTAGGTACCTGACTACTACACATCTGTTAACTGGTTCACAATTTACCTTTATATTTTGATTCTTATTAAAAACAGTTCCAACACAAAAGCAAAAATGAAAGCATCTGACGTGACTAAGTAAAAGATGGGGAAACTATTAAGAGGCTGCATTAAAATCTTCAGCCTCTTTCCATGTACTTAGAAAATAGCCACATAAATCAACAAGCAGATGTCCACCTTTTAAAAAATGTATGTTATTCTGCACACAGTTACTGGGGGTGTACAGAACAGGAGGCAGAAATTTCATCTAGCATGTCCACAGCATGCCATACTGTAGATGGAAAGTGATAAATAATTAAAGAGAATTATTTTGTAATGCACTGACCCCTGTGAACTATACATCATTCATTCTCTTGCTCTTTATAATCTATCCTTTCTGTGCTTTTTCTATAGTGTATTCAGTAATGACCCTTTATGAGAATTAACTTAGAGTAACCCTCAATGACCATCCTTCAAAACTGCCCAATACCTATGCATTAGCCCTCCCATCAACTTGATTTCTGAAAGAGAAAATTGACATGTTTATGTGTGACTAGTAAAACTCATGGGATGTAATAATGATTCATTCAGCAGAGCAAATTAAAGCATGTTCTACACAGAATGTGTAAATCTAGCTTCTTCCTTCCTTTTATTCAGTTTTGCAGAGTACTTGGTCAAGTGTGTTTCTCATAAACAACAAGAGACATTTCAATGAATTCACTCTACATTTTGTTGGCAGGATGGATTAAGGCTTCCTGCCTTTGTACAAATGGCATTCAGTTTAAAATTCTTATGGCAAAATAGGAAGCCAGAAATGATTTTTAGCATAACTATACATTTTAAGATTTATAATGTGTCATTCAGAAATCAGACATCTTGTCATGATGAAATTTTTTTCTTGGATTAGTTTTATCTCCCCTTCATCACCCCTTTCCGTACACATGAATGTACACACACACACACACACACACACACACACACACACACACACACACACACAACATGCTCAATACCTTTCATCTGTTTCCTCATTCCTCTTACTGCTTCCATCCCATTCCTAGTGTCTTGATCTAAAATATAAGTCAAACTGTGTAGTTTTAGTCAGTGCTGAGTTTTTATTTGTTTGTATTAACTTGTTTTGTTATTAAGGTGTACTTTCACTGTTTCAGCACACTTGTAATTTACCAAGATGTAAACTGTGTTACTTTTTAACACTGTAAATAGCGCAGAGTGTATATTGGTAAGACCTACATAAATGATCTAAGGTCCAACCCCCCCCCCCAGAAAAAAAACATATATTGCTTGCTTGTACTATAGCAGGATTTTTATTACACTGTTGAATGAGTTAACTACCACACTAAAAGTTAATGTTTCAGATAAGCTTTATTTGATGTCACTTATGATTTTGTGACTTGGAAACATATTGACAGTTGTGTAATTTGCAGGGCATGCACAATGCCCATGTAGATAATATGTGATTTATGTCCATAAATTGGAGTTGTGTTCAGTAAACCTGAGCATAGTAGACTTATGACTGCCCGATTCTACAATGACTAAACATAATCTCGCCATGATTGAATGTTAAAATTCTCAGGCATGTGAATAGCATGTGATTTTGTACCTGCAAAATGTCTGTGATGTTATACTACTGGATGGAGAAACAATCATTATGATATGTGAGTAAGGAGAGTGGGGTGTGCCCACTGCACATGAAAGACTTACAACACCACATAGGAATTACTGTCAGTTGTTTTTAAGAGCTAGTAAGCACAGTTTCAATCACAGAGGAGAAATCATAGCTAGATTATCCAGTGCTCTGTGCAGTTCCTCAAATTGGTGCTCCGCACAATTCAGTGCCAAGAAGGGGAAAAAAGGTCTTCCCTAAGTTGCTAAAAAAAAGTGGATTATTTCTATTACATTTCTAAACACAGAATTTCAGTTGTGACCCCAACTATAGGGTTTGCATTTATTTCTGAATGCCAGTACTGCACTGACACCCAACTGGTACCTGGTGATCATGCCCCATAAATCTTACACATATGACAGCTGCCTCCTCCCTTGCCCCACCCTAGTTATGCTTCTGACTGAGGATATATGATCATTCTTTAAGTGCTAATATAAACAGCATCAACAGCATAAAAAAGACACTGTGAAGAATGATTAAAAAAAACTCTATTTCCACGCGTGTTTTACACTGTCGAGCATATTATTTGAAACCTTCTGGTTTGAATCTGAAAAAAATCATCCCCAGTCTTCATCACAGATAATCAAAAGTAGCATAAAATAGTAAAGCACAGTAGGTCAGTTACTTCATCTCTCTCTCTAGCTATCTTTCTAACTATAGTGGACATAAATATCTAGGTTATTAAATTAAACAACTAGACTTCCTGAAAGTAAAAATATGGAGGATAAAACAATAAAAACAAATAATCTGTCACAGTATATAATGTAGTACATAATGCATGTGACAGAAATGTTGATCTTAAACTGTCTATAACTAAATGCCCACATCTGCTTAACAGCCATCTCTGGAACTCCCCTTCCATAATGTTTTTTATGCACCTGATGTGGTAGGCACAACATAAACATTAAGAACAAGCATTCTGTACTGTCACTGTCTTTATGCTCAAATTAATAGTTTATCTTATGTAATATTTGAATAACATTTTCAAATATCAGAGGTTATATGACTGACTAGTGGCTTTCTTCATCTGTAGCACAATTCCCTTTTCCCATATCTTCTAGATGCCTCAGATTTTCAGGGGTTATCCTTGAGCTACCTTTAAAAATATCATGTGCCTTACAACTATTCTATGTTATGACAGAAAACTATAGATTAAGTTAATAAAACAATGCATGACTCTCAAGATATAAATATTTGGAATTTACAGCTTTATAGACAGTTTCATCTAATCCATTAAAAAGTTTGCAAACTAATATTGATTATGTGTTCCTGTTTTTGCATCTCTGTACATAATCCTTTTAAGCTTTATTCATGTTTTTTGAGGAAAGAGATTCAGTTATTTGTTTTTAACCATCTATAATCAGAACAGCCTGCAGAATTATTTATTTATTGGTAAGTGACATAGATTTGAGATAGTTTTTCAGCTGCAACCCGTTTTTTTGTAAAATACAGTAAAAATACGATAATAATAACTTACCTGATGAAGGCTATGTTAGCAAAAGTAGAGTACATACATTACACCATTAAACACACATTTTCTTTTATTTCAGTCAAGAAACCCAGTTTTATGATTTTAGCTTGTTGACTTTTTTTGAAGAACTTACTCCGACCCCCAAATAGTTAGTTTCTCACTGATGTAATGTAACATTTAGAAGTGACTAAGGAAATGTGTTTGCCTTTATTAAAATTACTGTAATCACTAACTACAGACCATGTTTTTATTTGAGGAAAGCAAGCTATTTATTACTAAGCAACATGGTTTGGCAGGGCATATGTTGTTTAACTCATAGCTACCCTGGAGGTGAGAAATAAGGCAGCATTAGACATCACGTGAACTCACACATTTCCATACACACCACAGAGCACTTTATTATGACAAGAACTGAGCAATGAGGTTAGAATGTTTAACAGTTTCAGGGTCAGAGAGCTAAGTATTTTTCACCACTGATGTGTTTAATCAGCATGCCATTCTGGACAGAAAGCTTAATATTTTTAGACTTGCTTTGTAACACAGATTTTGTTATAATGTCATTTAATGCAGAATGCAGGTACAGAATTTCATCTAAGGTTTAAAAACAAAGTATCTCCTAATGCAAAAAATGTTACAGAAGAAAGTGGAGGACTGCCAGGAAGGGAGCTTGCAATACTGATAAGAATTCCAAGAAGATTACCAGAACCTGACAGATATATGTCTCTCTGGTATCCATTGCTCCATATATCTACATGAATTTTTATTTTCAAGTTGTTCTGCCAAACATCAAACCTCTCCCAAAGAAGAGTGCATTTGTTCCCTCATACCATTTATCCCACTATGGAGACACCAGTTGCCTGGAAAGGTCATCAGGCAGGCAACAATTAGTGTGTTTTGTGCCTCTGTCCAAACCCCTCACATCAGTCTGCATACTACATAAATAAGCACCTTTTACCATGCCTTGTAAGTCTCACATGCCCCTAAGACTAGTCCCACAGGCTGAATGGATTGAATCTGAATGTTCCTGATTGTGAGTATGTTATTTTTCTCCTGTTAGCCAGGTAAGTCTGGTTTACCTTCACAGACCGGGACATGAAGACGTACTTATCTATCTATCCGTCTGTTTGCCTGTCTATCTCCAGCTGGGAGGTGTAGCCCTCCCCTCAAATCAGTGGCCTACATCATTCTGAATTCTGACTAAGGAAACATTATCCCCAAATCCCACCCAAACCACTCCTCTGGTGGTTGACATAGGTGCCATATCACTGAGGGGAATGCAATGTTCTCGCTCTGATATGTGCTTGTTCCCACACACACATACCCCTTAAGAGCTAACTTCATTAGCTTGGGATTCCATGTCTGCATCACCTAGTCATTAGCCTTGGTACAACCCACTGCCTGTGCTGGAACACTGTCTGTCCTGCAACCATGTCTCCCTCCCCCCACCAAAGGAGTTAGCTGACATCTGCTACTCACTTCCATTCCCACCTCCACCTGGCTCTTCCAGCACCTAAACTACTACTGAAATTCAGGTGGTCTGGGTCATAGTTAGGGCATTATTCCTATATACCACGGAGCCAGGTTCCAGTATGTCCACAGGAATGTTTACTTCTCATTGTTCAAGTCTTGGAAAAATGGTGGATAAGAGGTCTTAATGGTATATTAGAAAAAGAAATTAAGTGAATCGGATCTACTTCACATGATCGACTGCCACATAACCGATGTTCAGATAACTGAGCCGAAAATAACGAAACGTTAGAAACCCAAATGGCGAAATTACCCAGGGTAAGTAAAACCCACACCCCCCCCCAACTAAATATACCAACTCAGGGGTCACACTAGAGTGGAAAACAGGGTACGTTGGCCAAGTGTTTACTTACCCTAGTAATCAGTCACCGTTCAGCTTTCTGAAGTTTTGTTACTTTCATCTCGGTTATTTGAACATCTGTTATGCGGCAGTTGATCATGTGAAGTAGATCCAGTGAATCACCTTTCAGCTAAGCTTAGCAAGAAACAGCACTTCCAGATGATCTTTGAAAAAATATAAAGAACCAGTTGAATGCATCTGCCCTTTGTACTATACACAATGAAAGAAGGTTTTCATACAAAAATATTAAATTTGCTAGAATGTTTTAAGTAATCATTTTTATTTATTGGCTTTGTGATGTTATCATGTTAGCTGCAGCCATTAGAATTATTTACTTGGCAACACTAATTTAGATTCAGAGAAAATTGCAATTACATATGGACAAAGTAATTATACTGCTGCTTTTGAGCATATATTAGTTTAAAGATCAATAGTTATGCTGGTAAGGTATAAAGAGAATGCCACTGAGCTAATGTGGTCAGTGTGAGCTAATATCATCAGTGTGTGGTGCACAGATAAACAATCGGTGCAGATTGTTTACGGCTATGCTGCTGCATGTTCATAGGTTCATAGGTGTGTACTAGGCTAACAGCTCTGGAGTCTATATAAGCCTATCCCAAGAAGATTCCCTGGCATCATGCCACCCAAAGTTAGTTCCCAGTGCCCTTGCCAAGCAAAGCCACTGAAGTGATCCCTGGGGAGCGCTTCCTATTGCCGACCCACTCATCAAGATTTCACTTAAAGAGGGCCAGTGAAGTGCTATGCTTGACATGAATGGGAAGTTTGTTCCAGAGTATGGGAAGTCTCTGGGTTAGGAACCTGTCCCTCCAACATGTTCTGTTTATTGTGGTAATGAGATTAAGGTCCCTGGAATGTGTGGCACAGAGGGATTGGGATTTCTTTAGGTGTAGCATATCTAACAGCTCTGGGTCAGACATGACTTTGTAGGTCAAGCAGAGATCGCCTCTAAGTAGGCGATAAGAGACAGAGTATAGCTGGAGTTTTTTGAGTCTGTCCATATAGGGTATGTCTCTAAGGCCTAAGATCCCCTTAGTGAGGTATTTTGTGGCCTTTCCAGTTGTTGTAGGTGTCTAGTGAGGTACATACCAAATGGGGCATTGTATTCTATAATAGGTCTAATGAGGGACGAGTAGAGAGGGATTATGACCTTTTTCTTCCTGGATGAGAAACCTTTTGTAATGAGATGTGCCACATAGAAGGACTTTCTGACTACAGTTTTAATGTGGACAAACCTTTGTGGCCTTTTAATTCTCATTCTATGGACATTCATTTTATAGTTTTCAAAATAAAGGAGCAAAGTTGGCATAATGGGCATGGTCTTTACCTCACAGATACAAGATACGAGGCTTGGTTCTAACCAATGTTTGTTGGCAAGGCTAGTTATAGAGTAGACTAATAGTCTAGTATTTACTTATAATTAATAGGTTCATAGGTGTGTATTAGACTAACAACTACTAACACCTTTTTAAGTCTAGCTATGCATCCCAAATCTCTGACAAGTTCTAGTGCCTTGATAAGTGTAAGCAGGGTCTTGGCAGATGAAACATTTATAAGCAGGGGCCTGGAAGATTAACCATTTACAGGCTGCCTGTGTCCATTAGAGACATAGGCGCAAAACCATGATGAATTTCCTATTCTCCATCCAACTGTTCAGTTTACACTTGACTTAGGTTAAAGAGGAACTTTGTTTCACATGGATGGGGAGACTGTTTCAGAGAAGGGGTAGTCTGTGGGAAACATACTTGTTGCTCCAGCAGGTCCTATTTATATCACAGGCAAGGTTTACATCTATAGAATAGGTAATGTTGGTGATGTTTGTTTTGCAGATATGCAGGAGGTCCATCAGGGTGGGATCTGACAATGCCTTGTGTACCAGGCATAGATCAGCCCCTCAACAGCCTGTAGGAGGCAGAATACATGGATAAGGCTTTCAGACAGCCTGCATAGGACATGTTAGTTACTCCCTGTATTCTTTTAGTGAGGAACTTCTTTGAACATTCCAATTGCTGGATGTGCCTGATTACTTACATACCAAAGGAAGGATTGTACTCAATAATAGGTCTGATGAATGCTATATATGGTGGAACAATGACCTCTTTGGACCTAGATGCTATAGCTTTGTTTATAAGTCGCATAACATAGAATGATTTCCTCACTACTGTAGACATGTGATGGTCAAAGGCTAGATTACTGTCTATGTGTGTCCCGAAGTCGCTGACTACTGGCTTGACTCTTAGGGATGTGAGGTGAATAAGATAGTTACTAGGGGTGGATGACATCTCAAAGGATACTATTGCACATTTCTTGGCATTTAGTTTTAGTCCATGGCTCTGACAGATGATATTTGTTTGTGTTAGCCATTCCTGGAGAACATTTATGTTGGTGGGGGATTTTATGACTGCTCCTAATTTGCAATCATTTGCAAATTTGGTCAGCCAAAGCTCCTTGACATTGGCCTTGATGTCAGGAAAATAAATGCCAGAAAGGAGCAGTCTCAGGACCAATCCCTGAGGGATTCCACTTGTGACTGTCCTCTTCGTAGAGGTGGAGTCCCCAGTTTAATTTCCTGAGTTCTGTCTGTGAGCCAGCTGGCTATCCATTGAGTTTCATAAGGGTTTATACCCAACCTCCTGAGTTTGCCAAAAATGCACAAGTGGGGTATTGTGTCAAATGCCTTGGTCAGGTCAAGGTAGGCAGCATGAACAGTTTTGCCTTCATCCATTGCTTTGGTGAATTTCTCAAAGAAGCCGACCAGGTTGAGTAGGCATGACCTGCCCTTGATTAAACCAAATTAGGTTGGGTCCAGTGTCTTGAGGATTCCTATGTCATTGCTGATTATTTCCATGATAATTCTTTCCTGGCTTTGCATATGAGACTAGTGGGACTTGTGAGTCTGTAATTTAAGGGTCTGTGGATGGCCCACCTTTGTGCAGAGGAGTGACTGTTGCTGTTCTCCATTCTTGAAGCACAAAGCCTCTTTGGAAGTTATAGTTAAATAGCAATTTCAGAGGCCCTGATAGGTCATGTTTTATGCTATTTAGAAGGCATGATTTGTATTGTCTGGGACCATCGCTGCAGTGTTCTTATCCTTAGAGCAAGCACTGAGAACCTGTTCCCAAGTGATAGTAGGGGGAGTTATATTCAATGGTATTTTCTCAAGGGAGGTTAGGGGGAGAGAGGGGTAAAGTTAGAGCTGCATTTGTCTGCCAGGAGGTTTGCTATATCTTCTGGCTCAGTAAAGGTGGCTCCATTAACAATGAGTTCTGCACACAATTGTGTATTGCCTTTGAGATTGCAGACATAGCTAAATAATGCCTTGTGTTTTTCCTTAGCCTGGAAGGCCAAGTTTACCTCAGATTTGGCTTTGTTAGCCTTTATTTGTCCTGTGAGTTGTTTTTTTTTTTTTTTTTTAGTTTGATGAGAGTGCTTTTATCCTGCTGGGTCCTACACCTCCTAATTTTTGCCATGATTTTCTTCCTTCTGTTATGCGCATACTGATCTTGTTATTTCATCAGGGTGGCTTATTTTTTAAGTTAGTTCTGTATTTCTTCATGGTGGGTACAGCTGCCTCTATGCAGCTATTAACATACTTATATAGGATATTTGTGAAACAGTACCATATAGGCAGGAGTGGTCGCAGGGTTTATACGGCTTGAACTTTTGCCAGGTTATCACTTAGTAGTAGGAAGTTAAGCTTGGAGTAGTTTCTGAACATTCCAATGTTAGCTGGGGTACATGGTTTGATTTTTACTTCAAAGGAGACCATTTTGTGGTCTAACTTTAGAGACAGGACATCACACTAGGGGGTGTGCAGTGCTATCCCATATTAGTGTGGACCAGATTTTGTATGTACGTATTTATTTATTTGACATTTGTTAACCAGGTTAGTCTGACTGGTTCGATGCCTTTTTTCAGCAGAAATAGGAGGAGAAAAGCTCCAAAAGATAAATGATCTACAGTTAATTATAAAAGCAACACAATACAGTAAAACATTAGTCTCATATTGTTACAACCCGTACATAATCAAAGTAAGAATAATGCCAAACTGTATAACAGTAAGCATGTGTAGTTGCATCCCATACATAGTTAAAATATAATTTTTGCTGATATAAGGCATCATCCTACAGACGTAAGGCATTTTTCTAATACATAGTCATAGTAACAGTCATATGATACAGTATAATATTAGGCAGAGGAAGTTTCATCCTATATATAGTCACAGTAACAGTGATGGGATGCAGTATAATAGTAGATACAAGAAGTTTCATCCTATATAGTCACAGTAACAGTGATATGATACACAGTAACAGCGATGGGATATAGTATAATAGTCGATACAGGAAGTTTCATCCTATATATAGTCACAGTAACAGTGATGGGATACAGTATAGTAGCAGATACAGGAAGTTTCATCCTATCTATAGTCACAGTAACAGAGATATGATACACAGTAACAGTGATGGGATACAGTATAATAGTACATACAAGTTTCATCCTATATACATATATATATATATATATATATATATATATATATATATATATATATATATAGTCACAGTAACAGTAATATGAAACACAATAACAGTGATGGGATACAGTACAATAGATAAAGGAAGTTTCATCCTATATATAGTCACAGTAACAGTGATATGATACACAGTAACAGTGATGGAAGTTTCATCATATATATATATATATATATATATATATATATATATATATATATATATATATATATATATATAGTCACTGTACAGTTTCTTACAGATGGTTCAGGAATAATTTGAAACACACTTCAGAACTGCAAAAGATTATTGTATAGGCTATCCTGTGGAACAAATAGAGGATGAGAAAAGGAAGGTAGGTACAGAGTAGAGGGGAGAGACTGCCAGGAGGGGAAGTTGATAGTAGAGGAAAGGGATAGAGGTTGATTAAGTTGATTTAGTGCAATTGCAAGTCCAAGAGTTTAGCAGACTGTCTTTCAGTGTCTTTTTGAAGGAGTTTCTGTTAGAAATTGATCATATGCATTGGGGCACTTTATTCCAAGCATTTGCGACTGAGTGGTTATGGAGAAGTTTCCCAATGGTTTTGTTGGGTTTGTAGATCTGAAGGAAGTGTTGGTCTGAGATTCGAAGTGTATGTGGGTATATAGGGAGTAAGGGCAGAGAGAGCAGGACAGGAGTGGGGCTGGTTTAATATGGAATGGGTGATGTAAAGTTGAGGCAGAAGGAATTGATGGTGAAATTCAATCTACTGTAGTTTTTTTAGAGAGAGGCAGTGGTGTGAACAATATTTTAAATTGGTAGAAAATCTAGCAATTTTACTGTATGAAAGTTACAGCTTAGTCAAAAGATTACTCTGAAGGTTAGTTAGAACTGGGGAAGTTTGTGTTATATATATAGTAGGCTGGGTAGTAGGTAGGCTTGTGCCAGAGAGAGTTTGGATTCATTTGTCAGGAATTTTATATTTCTATAGAGTAGGCCATGTTTTTGATGAGTCTTTTTGATGCAGTTTTGGGGGATATGAAGATTAAATTTAAGTTGATCCAGAATGTTTGCACCCCTGATCGGCATATTGATAATCTAGTCCAGCGAGTTTGTATTTTCAAAGTCCAGGAATCTCCGTGTCTGAATTTTTGATGTTACATATGATTCCCAGTTAATAGTGCAGTAATTAATGTCACCCATGAACATGGCATTGGGTTGGATGATGAGTGTTTCCAGTAAGCTTAAATACATGTTATGGGTTTCCTGGGTCATAGAGGGAGCACCTGTAGCTTTCAGAAGAGATATGGGATTTTGCCTATGATACTTTGAATGTGGAGAAGCTCACATGCATTGTCCTGTTTAAGCAGCCTTGAGGTATATTTATTTTTGATGTAAATTGAGACATCTCCAACTTTAGTCACTGTCTGTGTAGTAGCTGATCTAAATGTGTGGAAGGCATTATAGTATTGCATTGCTGGTGTGCTCACCATGGATTTAAACCATGTCTCAGTGACTGCACAGACATCAGCATTCTCCAGGTTGAGGAGAGCTTGTAGGGAGTGGTATTTCATATTTACACTCCTAGCATTGAGCAGTAACACCTTTAGATTTTCTTGGTTTTGATTTGCTGTGCTGAAAGTACTTTCAGTTTGGCATTGCCTAAAATAGGCACTATGGGGATGGACAATGTTTTAGCTAATATTCAAAAGCCTAGAAGAGAGACATGCAGACCATCCTGGACAAAGCAGTGTGGTTGGTGACCATCTCCTTCCATGCTGACACATATTGTAGCCCCTTAGAATAACACCAGAAACTAAGAAATTATTAAAGTTAGTCACCTTCTGTTCATATTGTAACATTATCCTTGGAAAAGGTAAAATGCTGCTCAGTGCTGGGTACATACCAGGTACATATTCCAAGAGCTCCATGATGTCTCTCTTCATATAGTGTAGGGAGGTACATCACAGGTCATTTATACCCACATGGACTATGACTAAATCATACTGGTACTTGTAGTTAAATGACCTGAGTGCATGCATAATGTGGCAGATCCTGGTTCCTGATAACCAATAGAATGTGGCTTTCTCCTTACTCAGCCTGGTGCGAGTGATAGCAAAGTGTTTCTCAAAATGGAGTTTCCAATGACCAGAATGTTGGATCATGTGGTAGCTTGCCTTATGGGCTTAGAAGCAGAGGCTCCATGAGATGAGGCTGTATGCTTTGATGTAGGTATTGTTTTAAAAGAGTGCTTTAGGGCTGCTGAGGGTATTTGTTATGTGCATTTTGTCTAGGAGGTCTTTGGAGTTTAGGAAGGTTACATTTAAGTGCCTCAGCATATGTGGGTCTATGTCATAGGATCATATGTGATTACTACGCTAATGGCTCTAGGGCCTTTATAAGCCTAGCCAGCTACAACCCCTATTCCCAAGAATATCAAGGTGTTAAGTAGAACTAAGTCAGCAACTACTGCCCCTGTCCAAGACAGACGCAGATGAAACTCCCGGGGTGAATTTGCGATTTCCCATCCAATCATCCAAATTACACTTAAATAGGGTAGGTGTAAGGCTCTGCTTCACCTGAATTGGAAGTTTGTTCCAGAGAATAGGTAACCTCTGTGAGACATATCTGTCTCTCCAGCAAGTACTGTTGATGTCACATACTAGGTTGAGTTGAGTCTCCTAGAGTGGGTGCATCTTATACCATTTGATTTATGAATCTGCAGCATTTCCATTAGAGCAGGATCTGAGATTGCTTTATACGCAAGGCAGAGGTCATCTCTGAGTAGTCTGCAAGACATAGAGTATAGTGCCAGTGATTTAAGTCAGTCAATCTATGACATATACTGAAGCTGCAGGTGCCTGGTAAGGTACATACCAAAGGTAGCATTGTACTCAATTATTGGGCTGCTGAGTGAGGAATACAGGTGGGTTCTAACCTCTTTTGTTTTGGATGCAGTGTCCTTACTTATGAGTTGGGTGATGTAGAAAGCCATTCTTACTATTATGGAAATGTGGTGGTCAAAGGAATCATTGCTGTCAACCTGTGTGCCAAATCTCTCATCACTGATTGCATTCATAGGGTGTAGTTATTAGTGTGGTAATCTGCATGGATGTCGCCCTTACTGAAAGGGATGATAATCCATTTTCTTGCATTGAGTTCTAGCCCATGACTTCGGCACTGGTCGTTTGTCTGTGCACTTCCTCCTGCAGGATGTTGACATCGTTTGGGGATTCAATGACTACACCCAGTTTACAATCATCAGCAAAATTTGTCATCCATAGGCCTTTTGTTTTAGCCTGTACATCTGAGATGTAGATTTCAAACAATAAGGGCCCCAGCACCAATCTCTGTAGAACACCACTGGTTACAGGTCTGCTGGTGGAGGTAGAATCATCTATTTTGTCTGTGTGTTATATCAGTGAGCCAGTTTGCAATGTACCTGACAATATACAGGTTGATCTCTAGCTGGGTGAGTTTATCAATGATGCCTGGGGGAGAATAGTGTCAAAGGCCTTGGCCAGGTCCAGGTAGGCTGTATGAATGGATTTGTCTTTGTCCAGGGCTTTGACAACTATCTCAAAGAAGTCCACCAAGTTCAAGGGGCAGGATCACCCTTTAACCAAGCCAGACTGGGTTGGGTCAGGTGTTTGGAGGTCTACTATAACTTTGTTGATAATATCTATGATTACTCTTCCCATAGCCTTGCAGATCAGGCTGGTCAAGCTTATGGGTCTATAGTTCCCAGGGTCAGTTGAGGTACCTCCTTTATGTAATGGGATGATGGTTGCTGTTTGCCATTCAGCAGGTCCAAAACCAGTGCTTGGACTGTGATTAAAAAGAGTACCCAGCCATGCAGTTAGTTCCTGTTTTAATCTGTTTATAATGCAGCCTGGGATATTATCGAGTCCCATAGAGGCTGTGTTTTTGGCTTTGGAAAGAGTGTTTAGGACACGCTCCTTGAAGATACTAGGTTTAGGGCAGGTGGTGGGGATACTTTGGAGGACATGTGGTGGTAACAGGGGAAGAAGTTTTCACTGAACCTGTCAGCTAGCAGGTTGGCTGTCTCTATGGGTTCAGTATATTTGATGCCATTAATAACCAGTTTTGTGCAGATCTGTGTTTTTCCTTTAAGGTTTCTGACATAGCTAAAGAAGGCCTTATGGTTATCCTTAGTGAAGTAGGCTAATCTGAATTCCTAGTTAGCTTTAGAATGTCTTACAAGGTGTCTTATTTATTTGTTTAAGCCAAGGAAGGGCTGCTGCCAATTCAGAGACTGTTCTTCTTCCTCTTGGACAACAATTTCTTTCTTTTATTGTATAACTTGTTAATGGCGGATGTCCACCAGGCAGGCTTGTTCTTTCTTGAGGATCTTGTTTTTGTCCTATCAGGTACAGCTAAGCCAAAAAAAATACATTTGTATAGATGCTAATACAAAGCATTGGTGTAAATCCTAGTATAGATGTCCATGCCATCAGTGAGGGCAGGGGCTATGAAGTTATTAATGCTGTAATGTATTAGGTTGTAATTGGCTTTGGAGTTTTTTAGTCTAGTTGTTAATGGGGGTCAGCTTGTTACTGATAATGAGACTGATTTATGATCAGACCTCACTAGTGAGGGCCACACACATGGGGTGGTGCAACGATCACCAGTGTTAGTGAGTGTGATTATATGAGGTAGTACCATCTGTGCCAGGGGGAGTAGGGCACTGCATGTGTAACATATGCCAGCATAGCTAGCTGGAGTTGTGTAAAGAATTTTATGTCATTTGACTATCACACTGATTTGTACTGATGCTCATGTTAAAAATGTATTTGTAAAGGTGCTTGTGTTAAAAATGCATCAACAGTGGGTCCTGCTGGAGAGAAAGAGATATACATATACATCAGACAGTATTATTATAACTGATTAAATATATATATGTTTTAACAGAGAAATCTGGAAGGGAAGAGGTTAATCTCAGCCCAGCGAATTTTGAAAAATAGGTTGAAAATTACATGGATTGGTTTAGGCCATAAAGATTTTATTTTACAGGTTTGATTGCAGCCAGAGACAAAAATGTGTGGGAAAACCAGGACTAGGAATCTTACTATATTTTCCTTAGGGGTGAACTAATTGCTATCCTGGAAGGGACATTGTTTTATTAGCTTTCAGATGCTGCAACAGATCTTAGCAAATCTTTTGGTGTGTATTCTACCAGAGTCAGGTGACCACATGTGATGCCATACTATAACCAGTACTGTAATGATTCTTTAGATATTAGTGAGAGATATGATGGAATTCTTGCAGCATCACTTTGTTTTCTGGAACCTGACAGGAAAGATCTCTCACAGATATCTCACACAACCACGCACCTCATTTTGTCTTGCTGTAGTAAGGAACTCAACACCTCATCTTGCCTTGCTGTTGTAAGTAACTAAACTGGGGAACAGCAATTCTTTAGTCAGTCAGGAAAGTATAGTGAGAGAAGTTAAATATTGTTTTCCCTGCATCTTTATGAATCTATCTAACTGTGTCATTTTTATATCTCTTGTGACCGAAACTCTGGTGTTTATTGTAACTAGATTTTCTGTATTCTCATGTTTTCTATTTTATTATTTACTATTAAATATTTCTATACCTTTCATTGTGGCTGTTCTTTTAGAGAAAACTTTTAACATTTTAAGAGTATGTATGCTTATTATAGTGACAGTGTGACTGCTCCTAAAAGCCTTGCTGCATTGGTCAAGCTCTACCAATTGTATTACTGTTAATTTTACTTAGTATAATTGGGTACCCTTGTAAGCTCCTTAAAGTAGCTGACTGGTGACAATGTAATTACCTTACAGTTTGGTAGTGGGGGCACAGCTGGTAAATCTGTGCCAGCCTTTCCCAGGTGTGTGTGTGTGTGTATGTGTGAAAATCAGATATCCAAGTATGTGTGTCAGCTACTTGGAACAGGGACACTGAGCTTCAAAGTGATCAGTGTGCAGTCTTGCTTGGGGCCTGAGAGAGAGTGAGAGTCCAGCTCCAGGTCTGGAGTTGCTCTCTGTGTGCTCTTAAGGGAAATTGTGCTTGGTACAGAGAGCTGCATTTGAAAATACTACGTGTCTCCATTTTTGTTCCTAGTGGTCATCCCTTACCGGTGTCAGTGGTGAGGATTGAGGTTCCTTGATTACTCACCCAGAGTAAGGACTGTCACAGTAAGCACCAGATCCAGAATATTTGGGCCCCTTGTGGGGCTGTCACCAACTGATCCAGGGCATTTGAGATAATGAAGTCCAAGAACCTTTGGGCAAGTGTGTTAGTACATGTATAATTTACCCAATCTATGAATGGGTAGTTAAAGTCACCTAAAACCAGGGAGCTTGGTTGTATCTTGAGTGATGCAAGTAGATCCAAGTGTGCAGTGTGGGCATCCTGGTACATGGAGGGGGTCCTATAACTGGCAATAACTTGGAGAGGGGACTTACCTACAGTTAATTGGACCTGGATTAGTTCAAGGGACTCATTCTGTTTAACCAATCTAGAGGTATATTTATCTTTGACAAATACTGATACTCCACCTCCTTTAGTTCTCACATTTTCAGTTTGTGATCTGAATGTGTGAAAGGCATTATAGCCCGGTATGGCTGGGGTGCTTTCCACGGCCTTAAACCAAGTGTCTGTGACTGCACAGATAACAGAATCTTCTAAGGTGAAGGCTGCTTCCAGTGAGTGCTGTTTTAGGTTTAGACTCCTAGCATTTAGCAGCATGGCCTTAAGGTTGCTTTTTGAAGATATTTTTACACTGGGAATTTTGTCGTTGTGACATTCCCTAAAAAAGTCACTATGGGGGCAGCAAGAGCCCTAACCAGTAACTGAAATCCAAGAGGTAACAGTTGAGGACCATCTCTGGCAAAGCAGCGTGGTCTATCTACCATGTCATCCCAGGCTGATAAGTACCAGATCCCCCCTTAGAATGACACCAGAAACTAAGCCAATTGAAATCAATCATTTTTTGTTATATTGTGGTAGCATCTTAAGTGAAGGTAGTATGCTCCTCAGGGCTAGGGACATACCTGCCTGAGACACATATTCAGAAAGCTCAGTCATGTCTCTCTTCATATAGTCCAGTGAGGTACATCTCAAGTCATTCATACCAACGTGAACAATGACAAAGTCATAACGGCACTTGTTGTGGAGAGACTTGATGTGCATGTGTGATCTGGTGGATCATGGCACCCAACAGACAACTTACCATAACCTTCTCCTTGTCCAGCCTGGTGAGTAGGACATCTTTGTGTCTCACAATGGAGTCACCTAAAAATTTGGTTTAGATGTGCTTTGCCTTAGGGACTTGTTTGGTGAGACACTTGTGCTTGTGGTTTTATGTGTATTGAGTGTTGTAGGTACTGTATTAGGTGAAGAATGTTTGTGTTTATGAGGTCTCTGGTGTTTTTAATTAAATTTCTGGTGAGTACCTCAAAGTATGATAGCTTACGCGCTGAGAGGGTGGTTTGTCCAGGAGGTGTAGTATGTGGGCTGGCAACCTGTTCAGTGTCACTATTCTGTGAATGAGAGAGTGAAGATTCCAAATTCTTACTGTATTTGCAGCTCTCACAAATTGAGTTTGAGTGGTTTAGAAGTAGTGGGATGTCAGTGTACAGGAGGCAATTACTACACTGCCTCAGGATACCCATGTCAATCAGGCTGGCAGGAGTAACAGAGGAGAACTGACCATCCATAACACTAGGTGTAAATTTGTTTACTTTAATGCAGAAGGATGTGGTTTAATTGGGGGCTTAATGCTGGGTCTATACTACTGGGGCTCTCAGGGGGTACGAGACTATTAGGTATTAGGAGATTTCAGATAAAGTGGCAAATGCTGTAGAAAGCCCAGCTAAGGTGCTCTCTGAGCAGGTAAGCGCAATTTAAGGGACTCCTCAGTTGGAGTATGGGCAGCTTCTAAGGGAAAATAAATCTACTTTAGCTTTTGTGTCTATAACCGCCAGTGGTTACCTGCACAGCTCAGTGCTGAGTAAAGGTGCACTATGCACAAACAGATGCCTCGGATTACTCAGATGAAAACAGTAGAGCAATGGTTGATTGCCAAACTCTGTGGAGCTATGCTATAACAGGTGCAAACCATCGCAAAGGCAGGGCTTATGTAGCAACTGTGAGAAACCTTTTTTAAAACAAATTAAGCAATTTTCAATCAACTGGCCAATGGAAATGCTCAATACTGAGCCTTATTCCAACAATCTCCAACTCAGAAAGGTCCTTTGCTACACTCTTCTGCCAGACGGGAATATAGACAGTTTTAGTGCTCAGATAATGCCAAACAGTCTAGATTCAGCAAATCTAGATTCAGAAAAACAGTCTCAAACAGCAAACAGTTGAGGCAGTGAAACAGCAAAACAGTTAATACAGCTAAAAAACAGTTAAAAGTACATGACAATTCAGCAATACACAGTTTAAAATGAAGTACAATGAATAAAAATACTTATTTTTGTGTAGATTTCAAAGGTTGCCTTGGATTTTGTTTGCATTGTACTTTACTTGATGGGTGCAGCATGTCAACTACTGATAACCTGATTGACATCAGGAGTTCTTTTACTTGAGAGCTTTGCCTGCAGTGACATTGTGTTAATACATCTCATATACCTTATTAGTTTGTTTGAGAACTAGATGGTTGTCAGTAAACGTGAGGCAATTTCAACATTGCCTCAGGATGCCCATATCCACCAGGCTGGTAATTGAGATAGTGGGAAAGATCATATCCATGATAGCAGGCCCTTTTTTGTTGATTAGACAGTTGCAATGAGAATATAAAGCAATGCCAGAAGTATCTGGTTTGCAAATTTGGGGGCAGTGCTTAGCCCTGTGGTAAACTAGATATTGGCAAAATCTCAGGTATACTTTTACAGGAAAAATGTTAACTTAAGGTGCCTGCATCTATACAGGGCACTGCCAAACCCATCAGGGGAAACTGCTAAAGTAGGCCCTGATGATTTTTGGATGAAGTATTTAGAGAGATATTCTAAAGTTAGACAGCAGCTAATCTAGCAGTACTTACTGAAAAAAACAGCTTTGTCAAGAATGATGAATGGTGGAGAATTCACCTTCTTGGCTACTACCTGGCTACAACTAGTGCTGGTCTCACCGCAGCTTTATGCTCCTGGATACAATGCCCCTTTGCTTCTTCTTTCAACAGAAGCAAAACATTAGCACCAGTCCCAAGATGAGAAGCAGGCCACAGGTCTTTGGTGATCAACAGTCTTGTCCCAGATGATGCAAGGATCTATAGGCTTGTTGTAGCCTTTTCCTGGTAGATGCCTTAAAAAGCAACCAAACAATTGGAAAGGTCCTACACAGGCACTCAGTGCCCAGTCGGATACAGTTAGGAATCAATACCTTCTGCTCCTTCTCTCACCAGGAGCAAAATATAAGCACAATTTTCAAGCTGACACTATGAAGCAGTTATCAGTTTTTCTGGTGATCAGCAGTCTCCAAGGAATTATGTCCCTGTGCTCCTTCTCTCAACAGGAGAAAAACAGAAGCACTAATCTCAAGATGACTACTGAGAGGCATAATGTGGGTTCTCCAATAATTTCTGGTCTTGGACTAGTTGTTGCATATTTTAAACGTAAGATGGAAAAATGGTTAATATCCTAAGAGTTGCAGTCGGTACTAAGCAGTTACATATGAAAGAGGGGGTAACTCAAGCTTTAGCAATATAAGGGGCAGAGCCAATAATTTTAAAACAGTAAGATAGATCGGAAGGGCACATAGTACTCTGGCTTTATGGTATACAGTGGGATGACCAATAAATTTAAATAGCTGAAGGGGCTTGACTTCACAAAATGATAATTTTGTGCTTACTGATAATAGCCAATGAAAGAAGAGAGAAGTGGAAAGGAAAAATGTGGTCAAATTGACATAAGGGGCAGGTAACTAGGGAGACAGTTGAGTTTAAAAGCACAACCTGGTTCAAGGCTCCAGAGAGCACCCCTGCACTACCAGGCTATAACTCATACCACACTTTTCAGCCATGTAACCTGGACCATAACACTAAAGGTGGAGGTGTGTCCATATTCATTAAGCATATCCACACCTCCAGGCTAGTTGCTCAGCATAATGCATCCGAGGTTATCCAAGTGCAACTAACTCTGGGCAAAACTGCAATCCAAATTGTAGCTTGCTGCAGATCCCCCACCATGCCCCAGGATCCCCACTCCTCTTTTCTTGATGTACTGGAAAATATTAGGGTTCAACCAAACACCCTAATAATGAGCGACTTCAACTACCCCACCATTAACTGGGAAAACTACTCATGTACCAACTCCTTAGCTCAATGTTTTCTAGAATTCATAAACTCCAAAGCCCTGGATCAACTTATCCACACCCCCACTAGGGGCAACAATATCCTAGACCTATTCATTACCAACATGAGTGACTAGTGATCCACACCTGAAGTCAACTCCTCGTTGGTCCGATCTGACCATAAGCTAATCACCCTTGATATCCACATCCCGCCACCACCCTCCATTAAGGAAACCACGGTAAAAAATTTCTCCAAAGCCAACTTTGTGCTTCTTAAGACAGAAGTGATGAACTTCATGACACCCATGCAGATGGACAATACAGTTACAACTGCTGAATTCTACACAAATGCACTCTATAAGCACTTACACGAGTGCATGGATCGTGCTATCCCAAACAGAACAAAGATGCTATCCTTCACAAAAAGGAAGCCAATCTGGTGGTCCCCTGCCATGAACAAACTGTACAACAGAAGGAAGAAACTGTTGCAAAAGAGAGCAAAATCCCATGAGTGGAGGAGCTCCCTGGTCAGCCTCAGTAAGAAGCTGAGATCCCTTATAAGATCCTCCAAAGCTAGCTACGAAAACAAAATTGCCACTAATTCTAAGGACAACCACAAAGCATTCTATAGCTCTAAGAAATGACAACACCCAGATCTGGAGTTTACAGCACACGGCATGATGAAAATTACAGAACCAACTGATATTGCTAAGCCTGAAGCCTGGTCTCAGTCCCCATGGACAACATATCATCATGGAACTCATAAAACAAAAGACATGCAAAATCTCCAAAGTATGATCCCGCCCAGTTCAGGTTGAAAGGCAGCAGATCATGCCTCCTGAACCTGATCGACTCTTTGAGGTAGTCACCAAAGTCATAGATGAACTACCACATAGCAGCAAATCTACTTAACACCAAATGTGTGATAAGAGACTTGGGGACCCAGGTGTACAGTAGTCTTCTCTTGATAGTCACATTGCCACCAGTAGTCAGGAAGTCCTTCTACATGGCACACCTCATCAAAAGGGGTCTCATCCAAGGAAAAAAAGAGGTCATTTGATCTCTGCCTAACATATAAAAGCTATGTCAAACCCGACATGCTACACCTAAAAAAATCCCAATCCTCTGAATCCCTCTAGGGACCTAAACCTGTCAACACAATAAACAGGACATGCTGGGGGGATAGATTCCCTGTCCCAGAGACTTCTATACTTTTGAACAGGCTACCATCTATGTCAAGTAAAGTTCTTTTCATTAGCACTTTCAAGAAAATCTTGATGAGAACTAAAGAAGCAGTAGAATTAATAAAGAAAACAATACATTTGGCAAACCTTACTGAAATATTATGGTTTCTGCACAAGGAGGTCTGAAAGACACATTTAGAGCAAAGAAGCCCAAAGGATCAAAATGCCAAATTATCTTTTCATTAAACTTTATATTATTTAGTTTAAATGAATGAATGAAGGAAGAGAAAATCACAGTCCATTCCTACGTTACGGGCATTCCTATTTAGAGGAAGTATTACATGTTTTTATAACTTTTTTTGCAATGAGGCATTCATCTTTCTATGTTTTTTTCTGTCTACAGCACAGAATAGTTTTACACATAACCAGATATTTCTAACGTCAGAAGGAAAAGCAGCTAAAACAACCAAACAGGCCTCATTTTGCAGACGACTCGGCCTGAATTACTGTGCCTGTGCTTATATTGACTTGACTACATTACATAAATGCTGAAATACCTTAACCAAAATGTGGATGGTGTCACCAGTGGCGTAATCCAAACGAATGGTGATTGAATCAGATGATGGATCCCTATGTATGTATAATATATGGGCCATCATTAGAGAGAATTGCCATTCAAGACCATTTATATATACCAACTCACAACACCACAGTAAAGAAAGGGAGGGAACACCAAAAAGCACGCCACAACACCACACACAAATACATTTTGGAGAAACTGACTGCAACATTAAATTCTGAAATGTCATCCACTCAGCCAATGGTGCAGCACAAAAGTGTGGGTAAGCTCTTATTTGTAGATACTGTTTTCAGAGATTTGTCTTGTCTATAGTTTTACACTGCTCTGGAAATGGCAGAGAAAGGGGATAAACATTGTGAACAATAAAGCAACCATTAAATCTGCTCAAAGAGAAAAAAAACAGAACAAACCTTTAATGGGAAACATTATTGCATTGGGCACTACAATAGGCACCAGAATGGCTTCACAGTATCCCTGAGTACTTGACTTCACGTGTAACCTTCCTTGATACTAAGGTCACTGTACGAAATGGGACCACACAGTTGGCACGAAAGAACCCACATCTTGCTCTCAAGGGCTCTGCTGCTTGAAAGTCCGACAGTGTTGTACACAGAGCAATACAGCTATGGCAAGAACAGCTGTTTCAGTATAAAGAGTGGACCACTAAAAAAAAAATAAAAAAATACCAAGGCACCTACAACCAATGTTCCTTCACAAATGCTGATTGATAGACATTTTTTAGCACTAATACAATAATTCACTGTCACTTAAACAAAAAAAATCTTCTTGTCAGAAGCACACTTAGACCAGGACAGAACATGGTCTAAAATGGAACGCAATCCTTCAACCATGCAAGATGCAAAACATGTCATGATTTGTACAACTTAGTATGAACCACTTGGAGTTATGAGACACTTATAATACCTAGGTATACTGAAAAGCAACAAATGTTTTTGTTGTTGTTGTTCTCCTTCTGGTAATGCATGGTTTGATGAATTTACTCTGAATTTAAACTCATGTCTATTTTATAATATTAACAGTTGCTGTTAAGATTATTGGAGTATGTTTTAGCACCTGCATGTTATTCACAACACCACAATAGTTTTCACATAAGGCTGTATTCTGGTTAGATTACTAGTAACCATAAATCAGTAAGGCCTTCTTCATGTTTAGACAGTTTTAACATTATAGCAAAACTTTATCCAGTTCTGTTGTTCTTCAGAATCTTATAGTAAGTTACAACATTAATTTCCTCCCTTTCTCTCTCTCTCTCTTTCTCTCAGTTAGCTAATCCACAGTCTATGTAGTGTATTAACTACGTACAATATCCATACCTTTTAACCCTATATCTTATTCTCTTGGTAGTGCCTGCCTTTCTCATCATTGTGAACTACTCGTTATTGCTAATTCATATTTTCTGTTAACCAAAACTTGTATCTCACAAAGAATGCAGACTAATAGTTTAGAAATTATATATTTTTTATTTTCCTTCTCTGGATTTAACTCATCTCCCTACCCATCTCTTTCTTTGAGATTTATTGTCTCATTAAATGTCAGAACAGTCTCTCTGAGTGTCACCTAATGTAACATGCTATACTTTGATTTTACAGCAGGTCATGACCCTGTTCTACAGTTTCAGTATCTCTCCCTTTCACACACACACACACACACACACACACAGATATATTTGTGTATACATATATATATATATATATATATATATATATATATATATATATATATATATATATATATATATATATGGGTCTACTTTTTAATTTCGAAATACCAAAATCTCGAGTTTTGAGATAACAAACTCAAAACATTGAGATTTTGGTATCTTGAAAGTGAAAAGTGAACCAAAAAAAAAAAAACAACTAAAATAATATTTTTGCAGGGGGTCAAGCCCCCTGCACCCCATACTTTAATATACCAACTCTGAGATCATGCTACACTGAAGAGAATGGTTAAGTATAACAGGAGCATTACCATTCAGAGTTGGTATATTTAAGTAGGGGTGGGGAGGTGCCCCCCTGCAAAAACATTATTTTAGCTTTTTTTTTTTTTATTTCTTCACTTTTTAATTTTGAGATTCCAAAATATCGACTTTCTGGGATCGGTATTTTGAAAGTCAAGATTTTGGTATTTCAAAATTAAAAAGTGGACCCATATATATATATATATATATATATATATATATATATATATATATATATATATATATATATAGATATATATATATATATATATATATATATATATATATATATATATATATATATATATATATATATATATCAACACAGGCACATGGTCGACAGGTGTGTGAGAGTGACATTCTCCAAGTAGGGGAATGTTTCCATTCCCCAAGGATTGTGCAATCCTGGAGTTAGCATACATAATTAGCAGGGGTGTGGGGGTGCAGGAGTCCAAAAACACTTGCCAGTGGTTTAGTCTGCTTTGAGATAATCCCGGGAACATGCACAGAACATGTCGATATTCATGGCTTTGTCATTATGATGCCAACTGGGTGGTCGTGTACTGGCTGTTCAATCACATGTCTAACACCCATATATCTGTGAGGAAGACATTGATTATACATGATGTCCTTCAGCTCTACATTACAACCTTTATCAGAGTGCCTCAACATAACTCTAATACTGCTGTCCAGAAAAGACTTCAGAACAACTCTGCACTTTGTTCTGAGAATGACACACAGGTTCACAGTTTAACCTTATATATCCCAGTCGACATGTTCCTTGCTTTCTCTATGTCAGCCACTAAAGGGAGGACTTAGCATAATGCTATATCATTTTCATCTTAGTTTGTCCAATACAACTGATGGGTATCCAGCCACTTGTTGGATCTGATCTGATCATCCTCTTGACTACTAAGCTCCCCCAGAATGAGTTTGCTGCCTAATAGCAGTGGACATAATATAAGAAAGAATGCAGTAGATATGGACAGAAGGGCTTCCAAACAATCTTCCAGGTCTTCTGTAAAATGACAATATGGAAGGTGGAAAGAGGGAGGGATGCATACCTCTCAACCTCTCAGAGCAAGAAATCTGGACAAAGCCATAAATAAAAGTGGGACAAAGGCCCCCAAAATAGGGACAATTATTAAATATTGCTCTTGCAAACTTAGAAAGTTGCTAAAATAACAGGTTTTGCATAAACATGAATTTTCTGAAGGATATGAAATTTGAAACTCAAATATCTGTCATTATTTTCCAACTTCAGTCTTTAATCATTTACTACTTATTTGCCAGAAAACCACTATTTTATGAAAAACAGACTAAAAATATGAGGCCAAAATATGGACATTCTGAGAAAAATCTGTACAATTGAGAGGTATGTAGTGATGTTGTATTGAACAGACTAGGAGACTAGGATGAAAGGATCCAGCATTATGCAAAGTACATAACTTCTGTATCTTATTTATCTGCTGACTGATCTGACTGATGGGTCAGAATTCCAAGCAACTTGTAATCCTGGATGACATCATGACAGAAAACCCTTTAGGACTGCTGCCCCAAAGGAATCCCAGGATATGGTAAGATATCCTGCAGTGCAAATTTCATCTACAATGCCATTTCTGAAAAAGGCAGTAGAAGTAGAAATTGACCTGGTCGAATATGCTTTTTATTTAATAGGTAGACATTTGTTCTGTGAATTATAAATAAAAGAAATGCAATCAGAAAGCCACCTTGACAATGTCAACTTAGACATTTTTTGCCCCATTGGGTTTGGGGAGAAGGAAATAAAACAATTGATTGTCTTAGACAAATATTTTTGTCATATGTAAATAAAATCTCAATTGTCTATGAATGCCCAGGGTGTGAAATAAGTACTCTATATGGCTGATATAATTCAGAAAGAATACTGGCAAATGAATAGGTTGATTGACACTATTCTCAGACACAATCTTGGGAAGACAGGCGGGATTAGCATGGGGGGACACTATATCCTTATGGAAAATTAAATAAGGAGAAAATGAAGACAAACCTTGTACCTCCAAGATTCTTCTGGAGGAAGTGAATGCCACCAGAAACTAGAGTTTTTCAGGACAGAAACTTTAGCTCTGTGGACAATGCTGGCTCAATTTGAGACTTTATTAAGTTTTATAAGACAAATTTGAGATCCCAGAGTGGAACCAGGTCTTTAATAAGAGAAGATAACTGAAAGGTTCCTTTTAGAAGGGTTCTACACAATTTACAGAAAAGTAAAGAAAGGGCCTCAATGTCTTTATGGAAAATGAATATAGAAAACTGATTGTGGAATAACTGGAGCATTTATCAAACAAATATGACAGAAAATGAAGGTTTTCAGGAACTGAAGCTGAAAGGAAATCAATGCTGTGTTGTGGCACCCAAGAAAAATGTTTCCATTAGCCTTTGAAGACTTTTTGAGTGGATTCCTTTTGAGATGTGGAGAAAATTTGAACCACACCCTGACAAACATAGGTATCTGCCTATAACACAGACTGAAAAAAACATGGAGTCAATATCAGATCAGGTAAGTCCAGGTTAGGGTGACTAGATGGTTGTGATATAAAATTCTACCAGGGATCTAGAAGCCATGAATGCTTCACCAAATGTGGCCTCAGCAAGGGAAACCAAAGTTGCCATGGCCAACATTGGCCAAGGTTTACCTTTACCTTGCATGTTACTGCTTTTTGTAAAAATCTGGAAAGTATAGGAATCAGGGGAAATATGTAGAGAATTCCATTGAGCTACAGTCTGACCACAGCATATCTTGGGACTGTCCATCTGGATCAAGATGAAGTAGCTGCTGCATATGATGTTGAATGGAGATGTAAAAAGATTGCATCAAGGCTGGCCCTTGCCTCAGTAGTTGAATACTTAACTAGCAACCCCTGAATTGAGAAACCACTAGTGTTGCATCAGCACAGATCTGCTGAGCCTGTCCATAGGACAGTTTGCTTTACTCAGGATGTGCATTGCAGTCTGAAAGTGATTTGAAGCAATCACCCATTGCCAACCCCTCATTGCCTCCCATCAAAAGTAGTAAGATCTGATTCCTCTCTGCTTGTTCATATACCGCTCTACAGACACATTCTCTGTTTGAATGGCAAATCCCTCCTGGGGGTAGGGGAAGAAGGTCCTGGAGTTCTTGCAACAACAGGAGGACTGTCCTCACCTCCAATATATTTATATGAAGGTTGGTCTCTATTTGATTCCAAGTCCCATGGACCATCTTCCCTTCAAAATGCCCCACCGTCACCACCACAGGAAGGAGGCATCCATGTTCACTATTACAAGTGGAGGAGAAAACACAAACTGTCTCCTGAAAAGATAGTTGTACAACTGAGCTAACATTTTCAATGCATCTTGCACAGCTGAGTTATGACTATGGAGGTTGAAAGATGGTCTGAAAGTAGACCGCTGTACTCTGAGTGGTCACTGAAGGATTTTCATGTAAAAGAGTGAGAGGGGAATGACAACTATCAATGAGGCTCTTAAACCTAGGATCCAAAGTCCTAGTATTGCTGATGGAGACATGTAGGTCAGAAGAATTTGTATGGAAGTGTTTTGGCTTGGTCAGAAGGGATGCTGACTAGGCAATTTGAAATGAACAGATGGCACCTAATACATAGAATGGATTGCTTTGTCTGAAGATTCAATATTCATAGTTACAGAAATACATAGGACAGACTGAGGTGCAACTCATAGTCCCTGGCTTCTAGGAGAGATTTTCTACTCACAGAAGTGAGGAGCCAGTTATCCAAATACTGGAGCACGTGGGTCCATCTTAGTTGCATATGGGCTGTGACTACTGCCATCCACTATGTGAGCACCTGAGTGACTATGGTGAGGTGAAAGGTCAGGGATCTGAACTGATAATGACTGTCCCCCTCATCAGAAGTGTAGAACTGTTCTGGATGCCTTGGCTATTTTGATGTGGAGACGGGCAGTTTGAAGATCTATTGAGCATGGATTGCTTGCTCATTTTTGAATTACATTCTTTTGGATTACCATTTTCTAAAAGATAAGTATCAGCAAACAGCGAGCTGAAAAATCCCCAAAAATGAAAAAAGACTCTTTTTTTTGGGGGGGGGTCAAGTCCCCTTGCACTGCCCACCCTCCTAAGTTATATATACCAACTCCACAGATACTGGAGAAAATAAAAACAAAACTGCAGTAAAACAATTAACTTAAATTTTTGAATAAAAGCCACTCATTGAAAAATCCAATGACAACTAGAATGTAAGCCACTGAACACATCCAGTAATTTGCTTTGAGGTAGGGCAAAATTGACTGCACCATGACATTTCTGAAGGGGGTTCTTTTTTGATGTAGAGATATAGGCTGCTAAGATCCAGAACTGGCCTGAGGTTCTTGTTCTTCTTTGGTCTTAAAAAAATCTTACATACATTCCTGACCTTCTCTGGTCTGATGGGTCTTTCTAAATGTCTCTTTTTTTCGAACCGAGAAGTAATTAGTTGGGTGGAATATCTAGAAGCAACTGGGTTTGGGGAGGGGATTTGGTAAATGAGAAAAGGGTATTATATAGCTTCTGGATATTATTTCTCTCATTCATGAGTCCAGCATGATGGCCAACGATTCTGGAAAGTGGAGAGATAAAAAGCCCATGACTTCCTCCAGAGGGGAAAAGTCAGGTTAGCCATCAAGGACATTGGAATTGTTTACCTGAAAAGGACCTCTGATATATACCTGATTCTGCAGACCAGCATGACTTCTGGTTCTGCATCCATTAAAGGGATCACTCCTGCTATGATTGCCCCTGTCTGAAGTGGAGTTAAAGGGTTGATGCTGGAGTGTTCTACACCATAATGATTTGGATCCCTTCTGATTCCAAGTTAAGGATTCTTGAGGGGATTTCAAATTTAATACCTGTGCTGGACAGAGTCTTTCCATCCTACTCACACCAATAGTGCCCACTATTGTCTCTAATTGTTTCCTGGACTCCTACCAGATTGGCTTCCTCAAAGGGTCTAAGGCTTGTTTGGCTAAATCCCTTTGGAAATGGTCCATATGTATGACATTGAACAGACTCAAAAAGGCAATTAACTGGATCCACACCATATGCTCCATACCTTTCGTAACAAATCAAGTTGACCCAAGTCCATAAACACTCACTATATTGAGAAAAATTTGACAAGTTAAGCTCTTTCATCTCACTACTAAATGGAGACTTCATCAGACCTAAATTAACACATACAAAAACACTCTTTTATAATCAACTTGCTTACAATCTAATTAGTTAATTAAACATTAATTAAATGAAATAAACAGTAAAAAGTTAAACATTTGTCTCCAAACCATTGAATAAACTAAAATCATTTTATACCTTGCAAAAAGTATATATAAAAAAATGTTGAAAAAGTTTTATGTTAATTCTAAGGCTCTCTTCTTTAACACAGGAGCCAGGGAAATACATTCATTAATTCCTGGTGGCATATTTGAACATAATTTAATGATCCAAAAAAGTTATCTTAACTCTAAACAGCGTTCCCACAACCCACCTCTGGAATTTAATGAAATGTGTTCCAAGATACCAAATTTAAATCTAGTGAAATCCTGACACTATAAAGTATGTTTGTACAATGAATTATTAATATTACCTCTTGATATTGCATAGAGGTGTTCATAGATTCTTGTTTTTAACTTTCTTTCTGTCTTCCCTATATAATAACTGCTACAGGTCTGACAAACTGAAATGTAAGCTTATCCTTTGGTGTTGCAATTTCCTTTGATCAGATTAACTTTGTAGCCATTTTCCCTCAATATTACATTGTTGGACTCTAATATGTAGGAGCATTGCCTGCACATCCCGCACTTGGTAGTACCTTTGCCAGGTAAAGAAATAATTTTAACAGGGTGCTCAAATACTGACTTGAGATTTCTACCCATCTTGTATACAAAGTTAGGTTTGTTCCCAAGAATTTTTAGGACACCTATAAATATTGTCCAATTTCTGGTTATAATGGTTCACACTTCTTTTCCCCCTACAGCAAATGGTACTACCATACTGTCACAATGCTGGGAATTATTCTTAGCCTTATTTATTAAATCTCCCAGGTTCCCTTCACCTAATAGGGGCTTAAATTTAATTCTCCATCTGTCCAAAATTTGGACTTTAATAGGTTTAAGTAAATTGTTGGGATAACCTCTATTTTTGAACATGTTCATGATAGTATCCATTTCTGAATTAAAACTTGTAATATCTGAGGACATATGTGCTGCCCTAACTAGTTGCCCTTTGAAAATGTTTCATTTAGTGAATTTGGGATGACAGCTTTTGTAGTCAAGATAGTCATTAGAAAATGTGTTTCCTAAACATCTTGGAACAAAACACACCTTGTGACAGTTCTTTAGAAAGTGTAACATCTAAATAATTAATAGATGTGGCAGAAACTGTGGAAGTAAACTTGAAGTATGGACAGAGACTGTTGAGATATTCTACAAATAATACTGACTGATCATCTGTCTCCTTCCATAAAATAAAAACGTCATCCAAAAAGCATAAGTATGTAAACCATTTTGAGGGGAATTCGGACTTAAAAATAAACTTTCCTTCCCATGCATACAGGACCATGTTGGCATACAAAGTGGCACAACTTGCTCCCATTGCCACACCTTTCAGCTGTTTATAATATTTCCCCTCAAAAACAAAAAAAATATTTTTAAGGATAAACTCCATTCCTACCAAACAAAGTTCATTAAAATTTGTCAAAGCCCTTACTGCTTCATGGAATAATTTTAAAATGTCATGTGGAATGGATGTAAATAAGTCTATAGTGTCTACTGTAAAAAAAACAATAGTCATTTGAAAACTACATCTGGTTGGTCTTGGTCAAAAACTCCCAAGAATCCTTTAACAGATAATGTACCAGATCTAGTACTCCTTTGAAAAGTCTATTAGTGAAAATACCTAGGGGGTGTGTGCGGCTCCCATTAGCAGAAATAAAAATCCTGAATGGTGGTTCTTCTAAATCCTTATGAATTTTGGGTATCCCAAATGCCACAGGAATGAATGGATGTTCAACTTTAAGGAAGTTGAAAAGTTCCTCAGAGATAGCACCCTCAAAGTGCATCCTCAATAAGTAAGTAAGTGTATTTTCTTGTAAGCAATAAAAACATCATTTGTTGAGGAAATTTGATATTTGAAATTTGACTAAACTAAAAATTTGACTAAACTAAAAACTTTTACTACTCAAAAAAGTACTTAACAGAAAAATAGAAAAAAACACTTGAAAGGGAATTCACATAGTCAACCCTGTTAAAAATAACAATTGCCCCTCCCTTGTCAGGTTTTATAATCCTAATTGTGTCATTACTTCTTAAAACTTGCATTAAATCATATTCACGTTTTGCTAAGTTAAATAATTGTTTACTTTTATTAAGATGTTTATTAGCAAATGTTGAATGTAGCTCTGCTGTACACACATTCTCAAATGCTTGGATCATTGGATGCGGGGGGGGTTGAAACAACTCTTTCTTTTAAATATTTTATTAATTGTAAGAATCCCTTCATTGCTGACTTGTTCTTTAAACATTAACTTAAAATTCAACTTCAGTGTAAATAATTTAAGTTCTATGATGGTATCTACCATGCCCACCTTGACTAAGGGTACAAAAAAAGTCTGTTGTCTACTTTTAGTCTATTTTATTTCAGAACCCTCAAATGAACTCCAAGAGAGGCAGGGGGAGGGAGAGAACATGGGGGCACTAGTTGAAGGAATGAATTTTAGCACATCTCTCTTTAGTGACAATAGAATTTTAGTGGACAACAATAAACTCTTATTGTGGTTTTAACACTTTTAATTACACCACCCTTGAAATAGACGAGACCTGTTTTACATTACTTACTAAAGGCTTTAAATTTGTACCCTCAGTCAAGGTAAGCATGGTAGATAACATCATAGAACTTAAATTATTTATACAGAACTCTAACCACTGAAACATTCATACTAAACCCAATGACTCACTCTTTGCTAAAATCACACAGCTCCATAAATACCGCAAAAACACAAATGGCTCACATAGGAACTCAAATGCCTATGTTGTGTCAGGTTGGGAGGGTGGCCTAATGGTTAAGGTGTTTGCCTTACAAACACAAGGTGCAGTGTTTGAGTCTCACAAGGGATAATTGGCCAGGCTTACAATGGCTCACAAGGACAGTTAGCCTAGTACCAACCTATGACAATGCCTGACATACTTTGAAAAACAACATATCCACAAATGCATCACCAGAAAGCCTTAAAATATTTTATTTTAAGGAACTATCATGTGAAGCGCTTTTCATCCAGTAGCTTCACCAGACTTCTTCAGGCAAACTTTACCACGTTACACAGTATAAAAACACTCCCTTCAAAGCAATTAATTAATTAATTAATTAATTAATTAATTAAATACCTTGCTGACTGCACCCAATTAATTCATATAGAATTCAAATAAATTACAAACTTCTCTCATTCATCTCATAAAAATACATATGTATATTACTGTATGCTTTATAATTATTACATTCTCATTTATCTTGCATATAAATAAGAAACCTACACCTTATAACAAAACTTACATATATTCATGTTGCATTAAAAACTTTACTAAACTAAAAACTTTTACTACTCAAAAAAGTACTTAACATACATTACTTATTCAATTCAATAATAAACAATATATTTACAATATACAATTCAAATACAAAAACATTCTGAAACCTAAAATTAATTTCCTGCTAAAACAATATTTTTGACTATCTCTTAAGACTCCTTAATTTCAGTATACTTGAGATGGACACTACCTCATTAAGGCCAGGCCATCTACTAGTGTCTAAATGCAATTGCCACAATACCTCATGTTTTTCTACCAGTGGCTAATTTGATGATGGCCCACTGGGAAGCACATTATGTGTTTGACAACTGTGAATTAATGAAGAACATTTGTTTTTACACCGGATATTCGGATGATGTTTTCATGTTATTTAAAGGTGACATTCTGGCAGTTTACAATTTGGTTCAAAGATTAAATAGTAGTACTAATTTTTTTTTAAATTTACCAGTTCCTTTGGGGACAAACATATTACTTATTTAGATGTACTTCTGGAGAAAGAGGAGAGTTTACATTGTTATGTAGTGGGAATACACCGTAAAGAGACTTATTCTAATACTATGCTGCATTATACTAGTTCACATCCTGTTCACCAGAAGAAGTCAATAGTAAAGGGTCAGCTAGTATGGGCGGCCAGGATGATTTAACTAGATATGCATTTTAAAGATGAATGTGATATGTTAAGGCAAATGTTTATTAATCGGGGGTAGCCAGACTAATTTGTACAAAACATTATAATAGAAGTACAGGAAAAAAAGGTTTAAATGGATGTATAAGACTTTATTATGCCAGCATGAGAGGACAGGAGGTATGGAAGATTTAAGGGTTACCCAAGATTCTTCTACTTCTAATTCTTTTAGTACCACTTCTGTAATTCTCACTACCATTATGGTCAGATCTGCAAAAAGGATGCCTAAACTTAAAGATTATGGGGCAAGCATCATTACTCAATTTAGTAGTGAAGCTTATTTAATAAGAGAAATCATTACAAAAAAACTTGGAGAATTTTTACTACAATGAGGAAATTGTAAATAGATTGGGGGTAAAACCATCAGTTATTTTTAAAAGAGGTAAGAACCTCAAAAGTTTAGTAGAGCATAATAAGAAGAGGTTTGTACAAACACCAGGAATGTTCAAATGTGTGTCTTGCAGTATGTGTAGACATATGTCTACTGGTGCATCTTTCATTATAAGAAGTGTGTAAAAATGAGGGAAGATACAAATGTAATAGTAAATCAATTGTTTATATTGCCCAATGTCAGTCTTGTCCGGCATTTTATGTGGGCAAGACAGACAGAAAATTGAGGGAAAGAACATGTGAACATATCCTAAGTATTAATAAAACAACATGTGATAATGCTTTGGCTAGACATGTATCTGCCAACCAGGGACATACATTTAAATTTAGGGTTATTGATCAAGTAATAAGGGATGACAGAGGTGGGTTCACTAGTCTACTGGTAGAAAAACATGAGGTATTGTGGCAACTGCGTTTAGACGCTAGTAGATGGCCTGGCCTTAATGAGGAAGTGTCCATCTCAAGTATACTGAAATTAAGGAGTCTTAAGAGATAGTCAAAAATATTGTTTTAGAAGTAAATTAATTTTAGGTTTCAGAATGTTTTTGTATATCAGTTGTATATTGTAAATATATTGTTTATTATTGAATTGAATAAGTAATGTATGTTAAGTACTTTTTTAAGTAGTAAAGCTTTTTAGTTTAGGAAAGTTTTTAATGCAACATGAATATATGTAAGGTTTGTTATAAGGTGTAGGTTTCTTATTTATATGCAAGATAAATGAGAATGTAATAAATGTGAAGCATAGAGTAATATACATATGTATTTTATGAGATGAGTGAGAGAAGTTTGTAATGTATTTGAATTCTATAGGAATTAATTGGGTGCAGTCAATAAGTATTTGATTAATTAATTAATTGCTTTGAAGGGAGTGTTTTTATACTGTGTAACATGTGGTAAAGTTTGTCTGAAGAAGTCCGGTGAAGCTAGCGGACGAAAAGTGCTTTACATGATAGTTCCTTAAAATAAAGTATTCAAAGTATTCTAAGGCTTTCTGGTGACACATTTGTGGATTAAGTTTGTTGTTTTTTCTGTATTTTGGTGTGGCTAACATCCTCTAACTCCAACCAACACTATATTGAGCAAAGAAATCTAGTTGAATAGGCATTCAGGTGGCATAAAAGTCACATTATGAAAAAAAGCATCAGTAATCCCTTCTCAACTCAACTAAAATATTTGGGCAAGAAGTCAACTGCCTGGTAAGTCATACTAATCCAGCTAACACCCATTCTTCCTCATCTCACCTCACACCCACTGACTTCAGCCTCCATTTCAGCACACTTTCCATCCTTGGTTCCAATAATAACCCCTCCTCTCCCTCTAACATATCTCCTCCCCCCTCTAGTCCCACTTTCCATTTCAAAGCAATCAAAGCTAAACACAAACTACTACTGCTACTTGAAGAAGTATAAACTTGACGCCTTCTGGTCTAGGCAATCTTCTCCCTTGGTTCTTATTCCTATGTAAGCACTTCATAGTCACCCCTCTTCTTCACATGTATATTTGCTTCACACAAACATCATGCCTGATATCTGGAAGCATCCATTATTAAATCCCTCCCTCAAAAAAACTAACCGATCCCATGTCCATTCTTTGCATACTTTGTAAAGTCTTTGAAACATTAGTTTACAATCAACTCACCCATTACATCCCCCCAATATCATCTACCATCCTCAAAACAGCATGGCATTTGCACTAGAAGGAACACTTCTACAGCATTCTAGACACTTACTGATAACATCCTCCTGGCTATGGACAAAAGCCTCCTCCTACTGGAGCCATCTTTTACTGATGTCACCAGAGCTTTAGGTCTAGTTGATTATAACATTCTGTTAGATCACCTAACTGAAACTGGAATTAGCCCAGATACAACGCCCTGGATTAAAAAATATTTTTTTTTCCAATTGGTACTTCTTTGTTCAGTTTCAGAACACCATCTCTGCTTTCACCCCTTTACTTAAAGGAGTCCCTCAAGGCTCAATTCTGGCTTCTCTTCTTTTCTCCAATTACATTAATAAACTATCAGTTGACCTCCCTCTTACTCTTTCTCTCTTATTTTATGCTGATGATAGGTCTCATTTCAATCAAACCTGACCTCCTTGGCCATACAACAATAACTAAGAGGTGACTTTCTTTCTCTTACCAAATGGATTAATAACAAAAAGCTAATTCTGAATGCTTCCAACTAAAACAATGCTGTTCGGTACCTCCACTAAATGGCAGAAAAACTCTCAATCACTTCTGATCCATGACCATTTTGACAACCTCATTGACCAAGTCATTTCCTTCAAATACATTGGTATGTGGATTAATCCAACAGTGAACTTTCACCTTCACCTAGAATATTTACATAAGAAAATTAATTCACTCCAATTTTGGTGCTATAAATCTTCCTCCTTTTTCTTTTGACCATCCAGGAATACCACAGGCAATGGCATTCTACTAGTACAGCTTGAATATGGACTTCCGCTGGTTGCAGTAACATCCCAGAAAAATTCCTCCGCCATCCAAACTATAAGCAACTCTATCTTGCCATTTCATTGCTCTCTCCTCTAGAAATGAGCATCATTATATAACACATAAGAAAGTCAGTGAGCTACCTGTCTAAAATGTGCCAACATGCTTTTTGGATCCAAACTCTACAAGCTCCCCAAAGAAATGTTCTATCCTTTCCTTGCCTCCAACTTATTTTGATAATCCCTAAATTACAGTCTAAGAAGTCCTAACCAGTCCACCTCTTCAATGTCCCAGAAAAAGACTCCACTGTACTAACTATCCTTCTCCATCCTAGTCCCAAAACTCTGGGAATCCCTCCACTAATCTTAAAGACCTCACCTTGTACCTGTAATTTCACAGTCAGCCTAAAGATCATTTCAAGTCCAAGCCAAGGCCAGGCAGAACAGGATATAAGGACTACCTGGGTTCACAGTACTGAGACAACAGAAATAAAAAAGGAGAGGCCATTTTAAACACTTGACTGGCAAATGGCTTGATAGTAGCCAACACATGGTTCAGAAAGAGAGACAATCACAAGATCATATACCAGAGTGGCCAACATGCAACTCAGGTAGACTTCCTCTAGGATACCTATATCCCTAAATGTGAATAAGTGCCTCTTCATTCCATGTATCTTTTTACTCTCCCTTCTTCACTTACTTCCTTACTTTTATCAAATTCTGTTCCCTGACTTTCTCTCTAGATATACCATACGCCTGTTTGTCCCTCACTTCATATTGCAATTCCTGTTTGTATTATAATAACTTACCATTAATTTCTCCACTAATCATCTAACATTTCTATAAATATTAATTGATTGTTATATAACCTGTATCAATTCTTAACCAATGTTTTATATTATTACTAATTTGTTATAATTATTTAAACCATAGACGTTTTTGTTTTATTTTTGAAAATTGTAAAATTATTGTTCTTAAAATGTTTTGTAATAATTTAGAACTTTTCTCCCTAGGCATCAGCTGAAAATGGGCTTCTACCTAGTCAGACTTTCCTGGTAATCAAATGTTGATTAATAAATAAATAAATAAATAGTAAGAAAAGGCACTGGGGTAGAATCAGTGATTGCAAAGTCATCCGCAATGAAACAGTTGGCCAATAGCATAAGCCACCCATTGCCACAATCAGCTGGAAGCAGTGGTCAGTGAATGCTCTAAGGTCAACAAAGACCTGGCTGAAAACCTGGTAGTTGACTGGAGAGAAAGCACTACAGTTCAAGGAATTACTGAGGTCTCTAACATCTCAAGAAGAAGGGGAAATAGGTGAAGTTGAAGAAGAATGGCAGCACCTCAAAGCAGCATGCATGAGGACTACAGAACAGATATGCAGCCAAGTAACATATGGAAATAACATACATAAGGAAAGCTGGTGGTGAAATACAAAACTGTAGGAAATCATCAAAAGGAAGGAGTGCAGGAAAAGGTGGGAATTAGAAAAGATAGACTAGGTTAGGAAAGAATACTAGTTGGCTAACAAAGAAGCTAAGAAAGGAGATGCAATAGCAAAGAATAAGGCATCAGAGGCATTCTACCAGCTTCCAGAAAGTGAGTCAGTAGATGGCACAAAGAAACTATATCAAGCTGCAAGGCAAATATAGAAGATAGTCAGACACCCTTCATAAGGGCTGCCAGAAGTAACCTGCTCACCAGTCCACAGGACATCAAAGACAGATGGAAGGACTACTTCCAACAGCTTCTGAATAAATAAAAACCCACAGAAGTCATGCTGCCCTGGACACAGACTACAATGAGAGAAGAGGAGAAACCCACCATAGAAGAAGCAAGAACATCACTAAGGAAAATGAAGTCAGGGAAAGCAGACAGTTTGGAGGAAGTCACAGCAGATATGATAAAGATGCTGAGAGAGATAGGGGCGAAATGGCTCCTGAGGGTACTCATAGCAGTGTGGGGAGAAAGATGTATCCCAGATGACTGGAAAATAAGCATACTCATGTTAGTGTACAAGAACAAATGGGACATCCACAACTGTGGGCAGTACAGAGGCATCAAACTCCTGTCACATTGTATGAAAGTTCTGGAGAGGGTAACTGATAAATGAATGATCAGAGTAGAGGAAAGTAAGATGGGAGATGAGCAGTTCAGATTCAGATCAGGATGCAGCACAATTGACCCATTGCTTGCAGTGAGACAGATAGTTGAGAAAAAGCTAGAGATGAGGAAAGAGTCCAACTGGGCATTCCTAGACTTGGAGAACACAAATGACAAGGTCCCAAGAAAGCTGATTTGGGCAGTCCTGTGGTGGTTCATGGTAGAATTAATGCAAGCTATATACAAGGACCCATTGACTAAAGTATGAACAGTATCCGGCCTCATAGAGGGGCTATCAGTGGGAGTGGGTGTGCATCAGGGTTCACTTCCGAGCCCACTGCTGTTCATATTGGTGATGGACTACAATAGCAAACAGGTTGGAGGAGACAGATTCACAAAACTGCTGAATGCAGACAACATGGCATTTCAGGCAGACTCTGAGCAAGAACGTCAGGAAAGGATAGGGGAATGGACTGCAAAATTGAAAGCACATGAGATGAAACTGAGTACATTTAAGACAGTTGTAATGGCAGCAAATGAGGGAAATCAGAAACCGAGAATTGATATAGCAGGCAAACTAATGGAACAGGTTAACAGCTTCAATTATCTGAGAAGAGTGGTTGAGGAGAAGAGAAGTCTAAGTGAGGAGGTCAAAGCTAGAATCAGGGGAGCTACAGCAAACTGGTATAGTGTGTCAGCTGTAGTGTGTGACAGAAGAATGACAAAGAAGCTGAAACATGAAGTGTACAAAACAGTGGTACAGAAACCTGGGCAGTAAAAGCATAGTTATTTGAAGAAGCTAGAGGTGATGGAGATGAAGTGCCTGAGATGGGTGGTAGGATGCACACTGTAGGACAGGTGAAGACATGAGAACATAAGAGCAGAAGCCAAATTGTTCCAATTCCAGAAAAGGTCAAAGAACAGATTACAGTTGTTTGGGCACATGTGCAGAAAAACAGAAAACAATCTGGTGAAGAAGAATTGGGACATACAAGAAGAAGGCAAGAGGAAAAGAGGACATCCAGCAAAGAAGTGGATGGATTGTGTGAGAGAAGACCTGCGACAGTCAGGCATGAGTGTCAAAGAAGGCAGCAGACTGACACTGAATAGAGACATGGTGACAGTTGACACAATACCCCAACCCCATGTAGAAAATGGGAAAAAGATGATGATGGTGGTGATGATGATGATGATGATGATGATGACTTTTTCTTCTTCTTTTGTCCTCCCTCTAGCCATGCTTCTCACGAAGTCCTGAATGGTGGCATGAAAGCACTTAACTGTGTTTGTTTCTTCAATACAAGTTTTTTATTTATCAGACTTGAAGTTTCTTATGTATTATTTCATCACTGGTCTACAATACAGTTTGTGCTTGGATTTTCTGCATGTTTAAACTGGAATACATTATCTCGAAGGGTTTTGTGCTACTACAGTTTTTGCAGTGTGATACCATCACACAAGCTGAAGTGAGCTATTTTTTCTCTTCACCTGATGTCAGCCAAAGTACTCCTTGAGCCTTTTGCTTTTTCTTAGTTTAGTTTAGCTGCACGGACACACACTGGTTTTGTATTCTATCCTTTTCTATTGTCCCTTGTACTGTGTACTTTATTGTTATTCTTGCTGTTAATGATTCATTGCTATCTTGACAACATTTTGTTTGTATTTATATTACTTCTTGTTAACTTACTTGTCTATTGTCATTTACATTTGTTCAGGCTGAGACTGAAATGGTCCACTTGGATCAGTATTCTACCCAGGTTACAAAACTGAATAAATAAATCCATGTATCTTTGTAACAAATTGTCGTGAGTATCTTAAATGTATCTGCTGGAGCTTTTCTGCCTGGGCCACAGCTGAAAATGGGCATTGTCCACTCAGACTTTCCTGAAAAACAAAGATAAATAAATAAATAAATAAAAACATCTATCATTGCCTGAGATATTTGCAATGATCCTGACTAGGAAAGTCCCATTTCTTGGATAAGTGGTGAAAGGATGCAAAATATTTACCTTCTCCAAACAATTGGACTACATCTTCCAGCCATAGGATACCCATGTACTTTCATGAATTTTCAAACAATGACATATCACCCACCCTGAGTACTGGGCACCCCTAGAGTGCTATAGCTGTGCTCCAGAAACTATGTGGATGTGTAACAGTATAACGACTCCCGTGGGGCATTATATTTGACAATCCCTTCTTAAACTAGCCTATAGCCCATGGGCAGTCTGCTTCTTCAAATGCTGCTTCTAAAGCTGCACATATCAGAAGAGGTGAACAACCACATTTAAGGAAGTTAACAAATTTAAAGCCTGAAGCATATTTATACCAGTCAGGAGTCCCAGCTCGAAGGCACTTGCCAGTTTATGTATTACATAAGACTTAAGCTTCTTGTTTTTGCTGTCCCATATAAACTGGGAAATGATCTAATACATTTCTAATAAAATGTTCTGATGTGGGAGTACAGGGACATGTTGAAATAGAAAACAAATCAATGGGGCCTCAAACATTTTGATCAAGGTTAGCCTCCGTAACAAGGAAAAGTGCATCTTCTTCCAAGAAAGGACCCACAGGAAGGTCTTACTCCAAAGAGGACCAAGACTAAGATCCATTATAATGCAGGGATTGGGATGTTTGTGTATTCCAAGATATCTGGAAGTGCTGGTACACCATCTTAGGTGGATTCCAGGCTGAGTGGCTTGTAGTATCTGGGCTACGGTGTTGATCTCATACATAAGAGGCTCATTAAGACATGAGTTTGACAAATTTATCAAGTAGGTTCAAAACTTTCAGAATATCTTGCAGAGGGTTTAGTGTAAGTATAGTGTGGTGATCTGCAAAAAGCAGCACTCATTTTGATGTTTAGTAGGGACCATCTTTTAAGTGCATTGCTTGCATTCAAGTATTTATTTAATGGTTTAATGACAAGAAAAAAGGGGCTCAGGGGTAGAGACCACCCCTGTGTGGTACCTCTACCAAGTTTAAAAGGGCTAAATAACAGAGCTGAAGAGAGTACTCCTACAGCAGGATAGGTGTAAAGTGCCTGTAGCCCTGTAAAAAACCCAGAGGGGAACCCAATACTATGAAGCACCCACCAAAGGTACCTCCAGCATATGCTGTCCAATGCTCATAGTTAATGAGGATGGCCACTACTGGATCAAGAATATCTGCAAGGCTCTCTCTATAGGAGCAAAGCACATGTAGGTGGTCAAAAATGGCCCTATGCCAAATAAAATCAGTTGAGCTAGGAAGAATTAACTTGGGAAATAATGGTTTAAGCCCCTCTGCTAATACTCTGATATACATGTTTATGTATGCATTTAGTAGATATATCTCCCATAGTTTTGAGTTATTTCAGGGTCCTTCACTGACTAGGGCAGGATCATTGTGGCAGAGATGCTGGAAGGGAGACACTGATCTTCCAAGTTTCTTCAAAGGACTGGAAGGCTGCTGCAATGATCCAACAAGTTGTCCCTATAAAACTTTGCAAAGTTTTGTATTCAAGCTATCAGGCCCATGCACCTTTCTAGTCAGGTTGAATATGATAGAAGGTTTAACTTCTAACAGGCTAATAGGGGACCATAATGCTTATTTATGGTCTATGGAGACAGTGGATGAAAATGAAAAAAAAAAGGTGCAGTTCCCACTCATGAACATCTTGATTTATAGCAATGGCTTATTAGAGAGAATGGTACAAGGTTGTGATTAATATTGAAAATGTGAGGTCCTCCCTTATAAGCATTATAGCCTAGACAGAACATCTTTGCTTCACTCTACAGGTGGGCAACTTATGTGGTTTATTTCCCTCAGCCCAGGTTCTACTAACTGCTCTAAGTACAATTGAGTTTGCTCAGCCTTCACAAAACTATGGTGCCCATGCAGTTTTCTATACTCCCCCAAGGTTTTGCAGTTCCTTCATTGTGTGTTCTTACACTGGGCATGACCTTACTGCAGCTTTGCTTCAAACTGGTTTAAAATCAAGTGCACTTCTCCTAGGTACCTGGCTTTAGCATGTTTACATACATTTTGTATCTCTAATTTGCAAGATTTCCACCAAGTCGGGTTAAGGAAAAAAAGTTGCTGAGTTCAACTTTATGAAATGTTTCAGTCCTCTAACAATATCACCCACCAAGCATAGTTTCCTCCATCCTCCATTGTCTCTGGGGAGAAGGAGTTGAACAGCGGGAGCTTCAATGATGTTGGCTGTTAAGTGATCTGTAATTGGGGATGGCACTATGTCAGTGGTATTCACACAGTCAACTTCTTTAGATACCAGCCCATAGTCCAATAGGCTGGCACTATTCTTACTGGGTGCAACAAAGTTCATTACAGTTTCCCTTGTTACCCTCTTGGACTTCAGGAGTTTCTCTGTTGTGGGGGGCGGGGGGATGTTCTTTCCCTAATGGAATTAATCACTGTGTTAAAGTCCCATACAATAAATATCTTATTTGCCTTTTGATAATGTTTCCCAGACCAGCAAACATCTCCTGAAAAAACTGCAGATGATTGCAGTTGCATTCAAAGAAGCCCCCTACAGCCAAAAGGTACCAAAGATGGCCCATATCTATCTCCCATCCCTGATTTTCAGTCCCTTTTAATTCCCATCTAAAGCAGTCTTTGACCAATATAACAGCTCTAGCTCTAGCCTTGGAACTTGGGTTGTAAATGCATTATCCCTGCCAAAAAAAGTTTCAAAAGCCCACAATGCATGTGAACAATCTAATATTCTTGAAAACATATAACCTCTACTTTAGTGGATTTCTACCACCTTTTTAATTGCTTTCCTTCAAGTCAGAGAATTGAAACCCCTCTAACATAAACAAACTCTACAACAAAAGGAGAAAGCTACTACAAGATAGAGCAAAATCCTTAAAAGGTAAGACACCCTTGATCACTATAAGTAAAAAACTAAGAGCCCTCATAAAATCATCCAAAGCAAATTTTGAGAGAAAAATAGCTAAAGACTCAAAAGACAATCATAAGGCATTCTTTAGCTATGTTAGAAACCTGGGAGGAAACTCCCAGATATGCTCAGAACTAGTCAAAAATGATGTGAAGATTACTGATCCTACAGACATTGCCAACATACTGGCTGACAGGTTCAGTGCAAACTTCTCCCCTCCCCAAAAGGAGAGATATCTATACCAAACGATTGCAGCCCCAAACATTTCCAACGCCCAAGTCAAAACTGCTCTCTCCACAGCATCCATGGGACACGGTGTCCCAACTCAATGAGGAATTAAACCCACAACTAGGACAGCTATTTAATCAAAGTCTTACCTCTGGATATGTACCCAGGAGTGGCGCACTGCAACTGTGGTCCCACTTCACAAAGGCGGTGCTTCCACCGACCCTGGAAATTACCGCCTATTAGCTTGACAAGCCTTATCTGCAAAGCCATGGAGAGGATCATAATGGACCTCATAAATAAAGACATAGGGAATTTGCAGACCTTGGATCCAACCCAGTTTGGCTTTGTCAAAGGCAGATCATGCCTTTTAAACTTGGTTGACTTTTTAAACAGTCACCAAAGCCATTGATGAGGGAAAGGCAGTCCATACAGCCTACCTGGATCTGGCGAAGGCCTGTATCATTGAAAAACTCAGCAGCTTAAATGTTAACCCATACATCACAAGATGGGTTGCAAACTGGCTGAGTGACAGAACCCACAGGGTCAGAGTTGCTGGCGCCATGTCAGACTCAAAGCCTGTCACAAGTGGGGTCCCATCAGTCCTGGGCCCACTATTGTTTGGCATCTACTTTTCAGTACAAGCAAACACAGGAGGGTTATGGCTGACAAAGTTTGCAGATGACTGCAAACTGGGAGCCATAGTAGAAAACACATCTGACACAGATATCCTTCAGAAGGGTCTCACAGAAACGGAAAACTGGTGCCAGAGCCATGGCCTAAAGTTAAATGCCAAAAAATGCATAGTCATAAAACAAGGTTACCCCTAGCTACCAAATAGGTGGCAATCCACTGAGCACAGAAGAAGTTATCAGGGACTTGGGGACCCAGGTTGATTGTAGTCTGTCATTCGACACCCATGTAGCTAAAGTAGTTAGGAAGACCTTCTACATTGCCCACCTTATCATGAAGGGATTCTCATCTAGATCAAGGGAGGTCATGGTCTCCCTTTACTCATCACTCATCAGACCAATGATTGAGTACAATGCCCAATTCGGAATGTATCTGACCCGACACTTGCAGCAGCTGGAGAGACCACAAAAGTTCCTCACCAAAAGGATAAAGGGTCTCAAAAATCTGTCCTATGCTGCCCGACTGAAAGAACTCCAGCTCTATTCAGTCGAACACGCTTGCTCAGAGGTGACCTTTGCCTAACATACAAGGCCATGTCAAACCCAGATTTGATGAATATGCTTCACCTCAAAAATCTAGATCCACCAGAGCCACAAGGGAGACTTAAATTAATAGGACGTGCTGGAGGGATAGATTCATCACCCAAAGACTCCTATGCTGTGGAACAAAATCCCGGTATATGTGAGGCAGAGCACGCTGGCCTTGTTCAAGAGAAATCTTGACCAATGGATGGGAGATCGCAAATATACCCCAGGGATTACCTCAGTGTCACTGCTCGACAGAGGCACAGCAAAATAATGGGTATAGTTCCCCATACTTAAGGGGTGGCGTAAGCCACAAAACGATGGGCTAGGCTTGTAAATGCCCTCGGGCAGATAGCCTAGTATGAACCTATGAACCTATGAACCTATGAACAAGTGCAATTAAACAAAACTACTATAGTAACCAGTTACACAAAGCTTCGAACTGGGTTGCAAGCAACATCAGTCCAGCAGTCTGCTGAGTCAACCTCGCTTCAAATCAAATGACACCATGGTGAGCTCCTTTGTTAAACCACAATTATTCCCATAAAGTCACTTAATTGTACCTTTAGTTCTCTTTTGGCTCTTAGGATTTTTTCTTCTGCTTGTTTTGATCCATGTAGCATTCAATTTGTTTCACTCCAGTTATCTGTATATTGGATGCTGGGGTTTCTGTTACCTCTCCGACCTTGTGACCTACTTGATTGTCAGTATTTTCTGCTGCAGGTGTATATCTGTTGTTGAGTGGTGTGGATGATTAGCAAACTTTTTTTTTTCTGAACTTGCCAGTTTTGCTGCAGGTGACATTTGGTTGCTGTGTAATGGTGACCTGGATGAGCAAGTGAAGCTATAATTATGTATTTGGTTGAGCCCACTATACCATACCATAATCAATGGTGTTCTTGCATTCAGTGCTTTGGTTTCTATCTGCACCCAAATGAGCAAAGGGCTCCTTCTGCATGCATAAAGTTGCTCAAGAGTGAACACAATAGAATATTTCCCCAGTCTTGTACTCCTGGACCTGGCTGTGGCAAGGAACACACTTCAGCCTCTCTCCCTAGTTTTCTTATTTTATTATCCATGTAAATTATGAGGTTAGTTTAAGGAGCTTAGTTAGATGCTTACTATTACCAACCACTGGGGTATGTCTAAAGACATATCATAACAAAGGCACAACACATAATTTAACTACAGCTCTTCTTAGCAATGAAAACGGCATCCTCCTGAAACATTTGGCCCATATATACAGTTCTCCTCATAACTTTCTTAAATTTGCATCCACCATACTTCTGATGTTGGAGTGTAAATGGATCCATAAGTACTGAGGGCAGCATTTAGCCCATTTCAATGGAAATTGGATGTCTTGCTCCTTCAGTGCTTGTGTGACTAGTTTTGCTAGGAGGCAGTTGTGTTTTGTGGGTATTAACTTCCACACATACCATATGGCAAATTCTTGTTACAGATTTATCATACTGGGTATATCTTCTATTAAGTCTTGGGATATCACCATACAGTCACAGACATACAGGAGGGCATTTGTTTATACATCATGCAATTACCCCCCCCCCTTATATTAACTTACTCATTAAAAACTGTGATTAAGAGTTTAGTAGCAAGCAAGGAATGGGATAGGGATAGGGGATACCCCTGTCTAGTTCCCTGGGACAAGTTAAAGGGTATGGAGAGCTACTGATTAATAATTGAACAGGGGTGGGGGGTGCAGGGGGCATAGAGCTTTCATTGCTTGCATAAAGGAAACCGAGAAACTCAAGACTTCTAACACAAGCCATGCATACTCTTACTTAATTGTGCAAAAAGCCTTTTCAAAGTTAAGATTGCTGTAACCACTGTGGATATTACCCTTAGTTGATATATAAAACCAATGTTCTCAAATGACCTGCACTAGATTGGCCTTTCACACATCCAACTTTTCTAGAAATAGGTGAGGGCAAGAGTAATTTATGATGAGTAGTCAATACTCTGCTATATATTTTAAAGTCAATATTTAGCAAGGATATTTGACATGTGCATTAACTAAGCTAGAGCCCTTCACTAGTTTAGGCAACATCATAATTTTGTTGAGGAGCAATTTATTATTCTTTCACTTCTGAAGGCTTCATATAACATCTCTTGCCTTATATGGGATAAAACCCGCTAACTCTTTTAAGTTTGCTATTGTATGCTAACACCTTTTCAGGACTGACTCCTTCAGCCCAGAATCAAAGAAAGGCTCTTTCACATGCAGTTGCTCCTTTTCATATAAAACTCAGCTGAGTTGAAAGAGAGACATTCTATACTGTTTAATTGCGTACTTATCTCTAAGCTTAAGTTTCCTGTATAAATCTGTATATTTTCACTTTTTTTTCCCATAATGTCTGTATCATAGTTCTCTCAGAGGAATGACTTAGCTCAGATAGAAAGGCTTCAAAACTTTTTTTTTTAAAGATTCCTACCATGGATAGACAGGGAAGCTGCCCACCAGGTTAAGCTGGATAAAAGACTCCAGCCCTTACTATATGCCCTTTTCAGTTCCTGTTTAGTAACCAGAAGGAGGTGCTTTCTCCAAGCAAGCTTTGTTCTAACTATGTCTGTGGGGATGAATGAGAATATCGCTGCTTTGTAATCTGTAAGGACGGGTAAGTACAATTAAGATATCACGTGTATCTTTCACTAGACTGCCTGAAATCTGGCAATAATCTAGCCTTGTGGAGTTTTGCTTCTGGGAGCCATGAAAGCCTATTTATCTTTATCAGGGCGCAGACCTCTCCCCTATGTCTTTTAACCCCAGGTGCCTTGACTGGCATTCATCAGCTTCTGGATGGAAAGAGTATAATCATATATTGAATTCAGTGCTATTTTAAAATAATTTGTGATTACAATGGGGGAATCTAAAAGATTTAAAAAAAAAATACTTGGAATATCTAAGTAGAATCCCTGTTAGACATATAAACATGTATTAAAGGTTACCTGCTGTGCTCTCCGAGTACTTAACTTATGTACCAGCTGCCATCCAAGGAACAGACTTATAAATATAAACACTAATGCTTTTGCATTAACATTCACGTTATAAAGACTGATCCTTTTTCTGAAGGTCTGGCAAACTCTGCCTAGCTTCACTGCCCCTGTATACGCCTGCATACAAATAGCACCAACATTTTGAGCCATAACCCTTACATATTTCCTCTTATCATGTGCAGAAAAAAATTAACACTGCAATGGAAACTACTAGGTTTGTGAGAAATATTTTGATGTATTAACTAGCATTGTTATGCAACCTGCCATCCCTGTGAAATAGAGCCATCTTGAAACAGAACTCAATAGTAACTCACTTTATTTATTCTTTGTTGTCTAGGTAAGCCCACTAGGCTACTGGCCTCCTTTCAGGGTTCCTATTAAATGATCGAAGACATTCTTTCGAATGCATCTTGATCAAACTTGAAAGCACGAAAAGGCAAAATAGTGAAACGGCATATAAGCGAATTCTTTCCCTGGGAAAGAAATTGCTTGGCCGCTTCCGTTACTTTGCCATTTTCGTAACTGTAGTGTGATCTCAGACTTTATGTAATGTTTTAAATTTTTTTTTTTTTTTTTTGGAAACAGTGATTTTTTTTTTCCCTTGGAAAAAAATTGCTGTTCTAAGCATTTGAGATTGTAAGCTTTCGCTTACATGGGTTCGATAAATCATCATTCGCTTCTTTAAGCGTTTGATGATTTAACATAGACCCTCTTTTCAGGGGAGACCTGAGAGGTCCTGAGGATCTCACTCTTCACAATAATCCGTAGCATTATAAAAAGAAACATTTACTTTGTATACATTAGTTTTAAGACTTGATCCTCATTTAAGGCTTAGCTGACTACTTCCTTTTGAGCCCTTCAGTGAATTATTCTATACCTTTCATGCTTTTTGCTAGCTAGGTGGAAGGCTCTGCATAAACTGGTAGGTACAGTAAGTATCTTTTCTGTCTGCACTTGAGTGCTGGTCCTTCATATTCTCTTGGTCTACATGAAGTACCTAGTACCATTTTCAGCAGTAACACAGGTAGGGAAAAATGTCCTCACTGAAACTTTCCTAATTGTAGTCCTATGAGCTTGGTGGTCATTACTTCTGTTCATGTTGAATTTTCTAAATCAGGTTCTTTTCTTTCCATCAGCTGGGTGCCAGACTGACAATTTCAGGTGGTGATCCCAACGAACAGTGTAATTGCAAAGCCACAGTTTCTAGAATAATATCAGCATATACAACATCCATGCTTTTAATCCAAAATGAATCAACCAAACAAGAAAAAAAAATGCAATGCTTGTAAAATGCAGAATATCAATATTACTTTATTTATTTCATGTAATTTTTGAACAGATAATTTCTATTGATTCTACAACATTTTTAAAACTCACAATTAAGAAAACTGGCCTAATCCAGATGGGTAGAGATATACATCTTGAGTAATGATTGTTGTTAATTTGGTATTAAGAAACAAACATGGCAGTGAATAAAGGTACTCAAGTAAATTTGGGTAACGAAGTTGACAGTACTCAAGGTAAGAGGGAATCAGCCAAAGATGAGTGGACTTCCTATTAGACCTTTTTAGTTTCTGTCTGAAAGGAGAACCACATGATGATCGGATTATTGATATACTTAAGAGATAGGAGAAGCCAAGAAAGGCTCTAAATACTTGAGGCTTGATACAGATGATCAAAAGTAGATACAGTGATGACTCCAGGTGTCTAATCAAACTGAGATTCTTTGCCTATATCACCTAGAGTTCTGAACAGTCAGAACATAGCATTAATTCTATTTTTTGTTTCACAGAAGGGCAGTGTATTCATTCTGAGCAGGTAGTTTGCAATTCATTAAACCTCTTAAGAAAAGTTTAAAACTGAAATCCAGATATCTGAAAGTGATTATTCATTCATCAAGAAAACTAAATTTTGATGATTATAAACTTTTGTTTAGTTTTTGAGTTAGGAGAAAAAAGAAACTTAAGTGAAATGCTATATAGAGTATAGGCAAAGATAAAGGGGTAAGGAAGTGCTAAGTGAAAGACCAGCTCTTTTAATGTTTTAGTTGACTTTAGACAGTATAGTTGCATAAATCATACTTACTTGTAACAGTAGATGTTCAAATTCCTCACTGCCTCAATAGCATTTACAATTATCTGCCAAGGTAACTCAGTAATGGCCTCCTTCCAAAAGCTCAGATTCCCCTCCCTCTCTCTTTCTGTAACAGCTAATTGGCTGATCATATCCTGACAGGGAATTATTCTGCTGTCACAGGAAGTGAGTGCTCAGACTTTTTCACTTCCACAAAGGAGAGTAAAGTATCTGAAGACAGAATCATCTAGCAAGAGTAAATTCACTGTCAATCACAATAACATAAAATCAAATATATCAGCATCTGAATGAAATATTTTGAAATCCACCTTAGCCATGCACAATCTGGAGGATGGCAGGTGAGTGCTGTCACTGAGAAGATGAGGAATTTAAACATCTAAATTATACAATGACCCCCCCCCCATTAATATTCCAAAACATGCACACTGATTGGTCAGCGTGCCCGTTGTAAATCAGACTTATACTAATGGAAAAAGGTACAGTCGTCCGGACTTTTTCCATTAGTATAAGTCTTTTTTTTTTTTTTTTTTTTTTGTTTGTTACAGCAATGGAGAACGCAAGATCTCCATTGCTTTTTAGAAAGTGTCTCGCTATGTTAAACAGTTTAACATAGTGAGATAGCTTTAAAAAAGCAACGGAAAAAGGAAGATCTCTGTTCCTTTTTTTAAAGTTGTCTCACTATATTAAACTCCTTTAACATAGCAAGACACTTTCTAAAAAGCAACGGAGATCTTGCTTTCTCCATTGTTTCCACACACAGCTCTGATGTACTGCGTAAGCATATGTATGCGCATTACATCAGAACTGCTGCAGAATACCAGACAGCTGCAGAAGGGCAGCACGGAGGCATTATACAATGCCATTATTTAAGAAAAGTAAGTATTTTTTTCTTAATTAATGCCATTGTATAATAGCAATAACCCACTTCTGGGTGTGGGTAATGCTGGATTTACCCACAGTTGCCTTTGTTTGGCCACTCGGGCTTTGCCCTTGTGACCAAACCACACCAACCATGGGTAAATCCAGCATTACCCACACCCAGGCGTGGGTTATTGCTTAATTAAATCCAGGTTGTAGTAAAGGAATGAACAGAGGAACAGGCTGCTGCCTCTGGAATGCTTCCAGATTCCACCCCTTTCCAATAAGCCATCAAAAAGGATAAGGCCCTAGTTGACTGAACTTTAACCTTGCCAGAAAGAGATTTACCATGGTAGGAGAAACAGAAAACAACAGCAGAGGGCAATCATTGTGCATATTTTGCTTATAGACAGGTTGATCTTTCCTTTTTTTTCAAAATTTCTTTTATTAAGTAATCATTACAATAAAAGAGTAAAAGCACCATGAAGTGGGAAAGGGAACAGATACATAAATGTAATAAATGATAAATAAACAACTATGTACAATAAATTTATAAATCTATATATAAACCTAGCACAACTACTACTAACTATGTACAACAGTGCAGTGTGTAATCTGAATATCCTGTAAGTGAAGATATTAAGAATTTATGTTAAACTGTAAAATGCACGCATTATTGAGAGTAAAATTGATAAGACTGGCTTGGTATTTACAGTACAACATTAATGATTTTTGAACAGGATTCAGAAAAGAAAGAAATATCAGTCACATTAAGGAGCAGATATTTGAAAGTCTTGATGTATTTTGAGGCCATCTTTGTATAATCAGATCAAGAAAGATGACTAGGTTCGACCAAGTGTTGTGTAATGTACAGTTTAATGAGCATAAACACTACCATTAAGATAAAAGATTCGTTGGAAAACATACAGGAGGAATATGTAAGATAGAAAATAGGCTGACCGTTCTTAGCCCCTGTATAGGAGACAGCCAGCTATTCAGCACTGGTAAGGACTTTGTTCTGCCAAGGTGGTACCCGAGCTGCCTGTACACATCCAAGGTATGTATAATCTTTTCTCCCTTGTAGTTTTGGATCAGGATAGAACACTGAGAAATTGATGGCTTGATTCAAGGTAAATTCAGAAACAACATTAGGCATGGATGATGGATCAGTGCATAACACAACCCTATGCTTGTGAATAATCAGATAGGGCTGGCCCACCATGAGAGCTTCCAGCTCAAAGACTTGCCTTCCAGATGTCACAGCAATGATTGAAACAGCCTTTCAAATAGAGAACAATAAATCAGTCTGAGAGAAAGATATGTTCAAAAGGAGACAAGGTAAAATTTTCAAGAACAAAGTCAAAATCCCATGAAGGAACAAGGTGTGGAATTTTGAGGAGGTCTCACATGCATCACTTCTTTCATAAACAGGATGAAAGAGAAGGATCCATGGGCAGACAAGCTGAGATAGCTGCAATATGAACTTTGATAGAAACATAATGACAAAGCATCTCTAAGTAGTTCAAAGGAATATTTCAAAACCAGAGAAGTTGAAACCCATTCAGAACCTCTTTTATTGGTTAGGCCACCTAAAAAAAACTCTTCCACTTGTAAATGTAAGATTTGCTAGTTGCCTAAAAGGTATGAAAATAGAATCATCTAGGCTGCCTGTTTCAATTGCTCTAATTTGGAGTGTACCGTTCACACTTTTTGCTGTGTAAGCAGATCCAGTCTATGAGAAAGCTTGTGGTAACTGACCTTGGCCAAGTCCATTAAAAGGGAAATCCAGCTATGCCTGGGCTAAAAGGAGGTTACCACAATGATCTCTATTAATTCTGTCTGAAACTTTAAAAATATCTTCAGACTCATTGGAAAGGGTAAAAATACATACAGAAACATTCCAGACCATGAGAATGATATATTTTCTATCTTCTAAGCACAGCTGCAAGGATGTCTTGAGCAGGATTTTTTCAGTTATCTGTTTTTAAAGGAGGTGGACAGATCTACCTGAGCTGCTCCCCACATCTGGGTCAAGTGCTGGAAGACCTCTACATGGAGCTTTCACTCAGGAGGGTCTCTCCAGAATATACTTCATCTGTTTGCCTTTGTGTTTTGCTCTAATAAAATGTATGAGGCCTGAAGAGAATGCTGTACAGACAGCTCCCAGGCCATCACTGCCAACTGGAAAATCTTGTACCCCCTCAATTGCTCAGATACCACATCATGGGAATGTTTTCTGTGACCACTGGGAAAAGACCAGGAGTCCATAAGTGGTAAAGAACTTTTACATTATGAATCACTGCCAATATCTCTTTTATGTTTATGTGCTTTGCTGAGTCCTGAGTACCCTACAAGCCTTGCACTTGAACTCCCATGGACACTGCTCCTCACTCAAAATCTGAAGTGCATATCTGGATAGATGTAACTGGAATCTGAAGAGAGAAAGGGAGTTCTGGGTTATAGTTTATAGTTTAGTACTAGGCTAACTGCCCTTGTGGGCCACTTTAAGCCTAACCAATTACTCCATGCAAGAATTAAACCCTGAACCTTGTGTCTATAAAGTAAACACCTTAACCATCATGTCAACCTCTCATCCTTCAGATTCAGAGTCAGAGACAGTTGATACCTCCACCACTGCAGTTTTGTTTCACAAATCTCAGTAACAGTACCTGGAAATCAAAGGGATGAAGGTGCTGGGCCCAACAGTTCTATAAGTACCATTGAATTCTTCTCAGTTGTAGTCTGGCTAGTGGTATCATGAGAATCACTGATGCCATGAGACCTAGAATTTTGTGGAACTTTCTTGCTGAGGCTACATCTAGAAGAGAGAAATCCAAGATAATGCCCTGACATGAGAGAACTTTGTCTTCTGGCAGTAAGGGCATAATTTCTGTTGTGTCTATCTAACACCCCAGGAAAACAATTAATTGCGAGGGTGCAAAGAAGGACTTTTAAAGGTTCAGTTTGAAGCCTCGATGAGAAAGGAGGGATGTGACTTTGTCTAAGGACTCTAAGTATGTGGATACAAAATCTATATAAATCAACAAGTCTTCTAAACAAGTAAAAAAGTGGATGGTTATTGTTCCACAATAGGCAACCACTGGGACCAGACTTGATGTGCAGTAGATAACCCTAAGAGTAATGCAAAAAACTGGTAATGTAAGCTAAACACTGCAAATCTCAAAAAATATATTAAAACTGGAGCAATAGGCATATGATGATAATATATTTGAGAGTCGCCATGAAACACTGGTCTGAAAGCAATGCTAGGACTGACTTTAATGTGAGCATATGAATTTTAAAACTTTTACAAAGCTGTTTAGAAAGGATAAAGGACAATTCAGGATGGCTCTCCAGTAGTGCTCCTTTCTTGGTTCCAAAAATATTCCAGAGTAGAATCTTTTGCATTTGTGTATTGTGGGCACTGGTTTTATGACCCCTGCTTCTACCATGTGATGAAGCACTGGAGGAAACAGCTCTGTCTGATTTGGTGGCTGTGGGGGAATTCCCATGAAAGGGAGAGGATTTTCTATCCATTATCAAGTGTATCCTCTCATAATTATAATTATTCTCAGGAACAATTTGTTTAATACTATTTACAGCCAGGCTGCAGGACTAAGACAGCCTGGGAAAGAAGGAAGATACAGAAGGTCAGGAGAAGGGGTTAAGAGTGCACTGTGCCCCATTACAGTCATTCTTTTGCAGGGGAGGTAATCCTTTTTCAGAAGGAAACTCCTTTTATTTGGCTTCAAAGAATTATCCTTCTTCCATTTCCTTTTGGTTTCCTGACTTCTGTTTGACTGGGATTTTTGTTTGTTCTGCCCCTTGAAGTAAGATACCTTGTTTCAGGAAAACTTGGGTACAAAAATCAGTCCAGATATCACATGCACTAATTTGTCTCTGTCATCCCACTGTTTGAGAATCTATGTAACAGAAAACACCAATTCAGAACTTAAAGGTACATTCAAAATTTCAGCTTTTAAATAATCAGAGAAGCTCTGCTTGCGTAACCAAGCATACCATCTTAATGCAACAGAATTAGCAGCATTTCTCAAGATTGTATCTGCACATTCAAGCTCACCACTCAAAGCATGTTTTAAAACCTGAGTCAAATTAGAAACAATCTCATTCATATAAGATATCTACTCTGTATGTAAAGATGCAGCAAAATCATCCAACTTGCACACATACTGTACAATAAATGTCCACATATAGCCTTAATAATTTAACATTATAAAGACTAGATTACTAGAAAGAGACATCCTTTGTAACAGAAGCTCTAGACATTTTCTTTCTTTAACAGGAAGCATTAGATTAATTGAATCCACAGACTCAGCATGCAGCTGAGGAGGCCGCAGATGGATCAGCAATCAATTGAAAAAATACCTATATTTTCTCTGAGCCTTTTTATGGACTGCTAAAATAGATACTAGTGTCCGACGGGCAGTTTTAAAGACATCTTCAAAGGCCAGCAAGAGAGAGGGGATAGTCTCAAAATTCATTATCTTGTCATCTTTATGGTCATATTCCATATGCCTAGGTCTGGAGTAGTTCCTGACTTCTCCCAAGAAAATGCATCACTAAATCTAGCAATCCTCTGAGGAGAAGTGAACATTTACTGGACTTAAGCTTAAGTTCACCTTCCAAAGAATCAGTAACTGGATTCAGTGTCAACAAGAAAATCACCATTGTCCTCATCAAATTCCACATGCTTCTCTGAAATAACAGAAAGGTCTCTATCCAAACTAGCACTAAAGCCATGCATAGGAATACAACTAGAAGAATTAGCTGTCAGGGGAGCGGCCAAGATTTGACAATGACTAATCAACATTAGAGATGTCAAGGAGAAATGTATGTATGCTACTTCTTAAAAGTTTAAAGAAAAATAATATTAAAGCACAAATCTTATTTCCAGCAAAAATAAGTATTCACCTTCTAGAAGGAAAAAAGATTTTTAACACTTTGAAAGATGCAATGGACTCTATACAGAAAAATAAAATTTCTTAAAAAAACAGAAGAAATGGAATGTAATCTATAACTTCTTTGAAGAGAAATGCATCAAGAGATGGCTAGTTAATAAAATACAAAAACAGTAAAAAACTGAAGGACAAATGAAAATAAATGTATTTTCATGGCTATGAATTCTCATTAATTTAAATAAGTGCTTAATACTTATGAACAAGTGCTGAATATTACTTTTTACAAGGTAAATCATTTGTTTCTTTCTTTCCCTACTACAAATGGTTACTAGGTTCCCTTTTTAAAATGTTAGAGTTTGATTCTCTTAGCTATATATGAAATTAAAGCCACTTATTTTCATTTAGAGTGTAAAAGGTTAACCTATTCATTTTATTAAAAGTTAATCATTATTATGATGAAACTTATGTTTGGTGGTACACTTTCTGATATCTTGGCATAGTTGAGTAATGTACTATTAAATATAATACAAGATGCAAAAATGATACTAAAGAGACATGTCAAGTTACATTGTGGGTTCTTAAAATGGCCCAGTAGTGTACTACTGATAGTCTACTTGACATGCAATAGCACCCAGGAAAGACATGCTATGTTATAAATAAAATATAAAAAGATAGCTTTTTACACATATAAAAGTTACTATTGGAATGATATCAAACAATTAGAGTAACATTCACGCTTTTACAAGTTAAATCTGAGTCATACATAACTGTCATTCTTTTAATGCAAGTTTATGTTCTATAGCTCCTTTAAAAAATGACAGTCTGCTTTATATTAAACATGTCATACAAAGTGTGCTTGCTGAATCATTAAATGTTATTTCTTTGAATGCAATGGCTTTTAAGTGGTTGGGATACTTTGAGATGTTTTTTGTTGTTTTTTTTTGGTGCTTTGGAGTGGTTTAAGGGATTGAAGTGTGGTGTGCAGGTGGCTTGGATTCACTTGCATGTATTTTTGTGTGAATTGTAACTGTTGGCTTGTTCATTTTCAAGCACTTATCATGAAAACCAGCTTGAAACAACTTAGAGTTATGAGAACTTTGTGTTTTTGTGGGAGTTCTGAAAATTCTATGAACTGTTTGGGTGACTTCTTCCTGTCTAAAAGTAAATAATCATAATATTTTGAATTGTATGCTAAGATGTCGAAGATTACAATTTAGATAATAAGCAAAAGACAGTGAAAGTGAATTGCATTCTAAACCACTGTCAGACCTAGGAAAGTTATGCTATGTTATGAACAAAGTAAAATAATATAGTTTCTTACATATATAAAAATTATTATTTGAATGTTATAAAATAATTAGAGTAACATTCACACGTTTACAAATTAAGCCTGGATCACACATAACAGTCATTCTTTTAATGCAAGCTTATATGCTACATGTCCTTTAAAAAAATGACACTCTGCTTTATATTAAACATCTCATACAAATAGTGCTTACTGAATCATTAAATGTTATTTCTTTAAATACAACAGCTTTTTAGTGGTTAACATACTTTGAAATTGTTTTTGTTTTTGTTTTAGTGGTTTGGGAGAGTTTGCGGGATTGATGTATAATGTAGCAGTGGCATGGATTCACTTGTTAACATGTTTGTGTGACTTGTAGCTGATAAACCATTCATTTGCAAGCCCTTGTCAGAAGGACCAACTTGAAACATTTTAATTAGAGTCATGAGCACATTTATGATGCTGCAGGAGTTCTGTAAATTCTAAGAAATGTCCATGTTATTTCTTCCTGTCTTAAAGTAAATAATCATAATATTTTGAGTCATATGCTAAGATCACAAGGAATAGAAGTTAGATAATAAGCAAAAGACAGTGAATTATATATTAAATTAGCGAACGCTCAAAATAGCGAACGTTCATTTAGCAACCCTTTAAGAGTGAAACAAGACAATCCTGAAGACACTGAACAGCAATTTTTTTCCCAGGGGAAAAAAATCGCTGGGTCATTTTCGGACTTTGCCATTTGCTCCACTGTGATGCGATCTCGGAGTTGGTATATTTAAGTAGGTGGGATTTTGGGGGTTTGCCCCCACTTTATTTTGTGTTTTGAACTTTCTTTTGTGTGGAAATTGCTGTTTTGTGTCTTTGGGATTGTCAGGTTTCACTGTTTAAGGATCAGTAAATCAGCATTCACTATTTTAAGTGTTCACTGATTTAATATAGACCCTTTATATACTAGCCTATAGAATGACACTTCTGATAAAAAACTTAGGATTGCATTTCTCTGTTATTCTCTGTTTTTAGTGATAACAAAACTTAATATCTTAGAACAATTTACTATGAAAATTTTCAATTTTAAAAGGGATGATTTTTAAGATGTTTGTTCAGATACTATTAGATATAACATTTAAGGAAACAATAGGACTGATTCTAAAAGTAGCACTAGAGTAAATGGTATCAATATATATAAGGGTAAATATAAATCTTCCATTATATGATACTCTATACTAGGATTATAGATAAAATATAAAACCTTGGAATATAGTAATAGTACAAAACATAGCATACAAACAGAAATAGAGGTCAGAATAAGTATATATATATATATATATATATATATATATATATAGAGAGAGAGAGAGAGAGAGAGAGTTAAATAATATAAATATATTTACAAGGGTGGAAGGTTGCTGTAGTGGTTAAGGTATTCACCTTATAGGTACAGGGTTTAATTCTTACATGGGTTAATTGGCTGACTTTGGGATAGATAACAAGGACAGTTAGCCTGGTACCAAACTATGAATTTGTGATCCTATGAACAACTTTACATTTAGTAAATAAGACTAGAAAAAATATAAAATCATCTGATCTATACATTAATAAAAGTGAAAATAACAACTAATTCCTCCCTATAGTAGACTAGGGAGATAATGAAAGGTGCAGGAAAAGATGACTGCAGAAATATTCTGCTTGATCAATTTATAATAAAGATTTTGAATACCTATTTAAGTTTTCTTATTCATAATAACACACTGATGGGATTTTTTAAGATGATACATGCTAAAAATGTGAGACACATTAATATGAATCAGCAGCATGAGCTAAGCATTGTTAGCCTAATGGAGAGTTTGAGAGGTAGTTTATTCATCTTTTTCAACAAACTAGGAATATATTATTCCATGGTAGAATGTGTTAGGGTTATATCATTAGGTATTTTTTATTTGTTTCAAAAGTTTTGTATAGCTGAATATTTTGTATTGTTATATATAAAGTATATACAAAATTCTGATCCTAAATGTGATTTCATTATACCTGTTTTGTCTCATATAAATTTTTGATTTTAAATGCATATTTATTAATATTAATTGATTGAATATTTCAGTAAAGAGGGGGAATATCTTCAAATACTTCCAATAACATAAAGCTCAAACAGTGTTTCTACAGGAAGCACACTTACTTAATAAAAAGTAAATAAACTTTCATTAAATAATTATTTGGTTTTAGCAGGTTCTGGCTTTCGAGCTAAAAGAAGTGGCACCCTCATTTTATGGAAGAATTCACCAGTAATGCCTAAAGTAAAAAATACCTATGTTGATATCTTAAGCATTGTTATAATTGAGTGGAACAGAAAACTATAAACATTGGTGAACTTTTACTGCATTCCAGGGGTAGGAGCTAAAGAGGCAAAAAATTACTTAGACATTATAGCCTATCACGTGAAGGGTGAAGTTATAATGGTTAATGATTTCAATTGTATTTTATTAGACAAAGATTTCATTGCAGATAGAAAGCTCACATCTTCAGCCAAACACTTAACACATTTTGTAAATGTAAAGAATTTAAAGATATATATGGAAAATAAACAAATTTCAATTTACCCATTATTCATATAGATATGGAACACAAACAAATACTGATACTTTTTTGTCTGAAATAATTTATCACATGTGAGAGAAGTTTCAATATTTTCATGTCTATTATCATATCATAATGCTATAATCTTTAATATTATTTTAAAATCTGACAATTTAATACATCACAGGAGATTACCACCATGCATTATTAAAATAAAAGGATGCAACGATTGGTATGTTAAAGAGATCAAAATTTCCTAGAAATAAACATGAAATGTGAAGTAGCTGACCTTGTCCTGTGGGATTCACTATACGTGTACTTAAATGGAAGCGTATATTAGAAAAACATGAGAATAGGACAAAGAATTGAATACACTACAGGTCAAAATAGACACACTATAGTTAAAGCTAAAACCAAATGACATTATCAGTAAGTCTGAACTTAAAAACTTAAATATGAAATATGTTTAAATTCTAAATCATAAAGTTTCAATACACCTAGAAAAACTTAAACTTCAGCCATATTCAGTAAACCCTTTAAGATTGCATAAATTTGCTCTTAGATCAAAGAAAATTAATAAACTAAATCATATCAAAGAAAATATAGCACATATAAATAATAAAAAAGAAAGAATAATAGATATTAAAGGTATTCTTGAGGGCTTTAAAATAGTTTATGAAAATATAAATAATACAAATAACTTACATAATGATAATATCATTTTCTAATGGAAATATAAGTACTTAAATAACAAGTGAACAAATAAAAAAAGCTGAAACACCATTCACTTTAACAGAAATAAAAGGTCAAATAAAAAATTAAAAAATAATAAGCCACCATGCTTAGATGGTCTTATATTAGAACTATCTAAAATACTACTAGATGATGTAGTTAAAATATCAGATAAGGTCTACAGAGAAATAAAAACTGCCAACATCCCCCATCATGGAAATATTCCCTTATATCACCTATTTTAAAACAAGCTAAGGATCCTACAAAGTGTTCATCATACAGACCCATTTCTGTGGACTGCAAGATGTCCATGTCCATTTTAGCTAACAGAATCAATCTGCTTATACCTACACTAATTAACAATGATCAAAGTGGATTTATTTTAAATAGACAAGTACAGGATAATATAATAAGAATACATACATTAATAGACTATGCAAATAAAAGTAAAACAAAGAACTATCATTAGTTTTGATTTAGATAAGGCTTTTGACTCAGTTAATTGATTGTACCTGTTTAAAACACTTAAAGTGTATATAATGTGTCACCTGACCTAATTGCATTAATTTCTAAGTTATACAATAACTCTTGTGCTTATGTTAAAATAGGTTATTTTCATTCTAATTCCTTTAAATTACAAAAAGGCACACAACAAGGCTGTACATTGTCACATTTACTTTTTGCATTAGCTATAGAACCCGTTGCTAATAGTATTAGATCCAATAAGAGCACTAATGGTATCAAAATAAAGGACATTTTTGAAATCTTTGCCAGTGATATTTTACTAACAATATAAAATATATAAAATTCATTAGAACATATAAGTATTTCTATGAGTCAGTTTGAAGAAATCTCAAACTTAATATTTAATCATAATAAAGCTAGTACATTATTAATTAATAAAAAATAAAAAAATCATACAAAAATATTCTAACTTTATTTGGAATAGCCATCATATAAAATACTTTGGTATAACCATTATGTCTAATAGTAAAGAAATGAAATACTTTGGTATAACCATTATGTATAATAGTAAAGAAATGATGCAATTAGTTGTTGATAAAATTTTAAGTTTAGTCACAAATTGGATCAAATTCTTCTTTACCCTGAAAGAATGATTAATGCTTATTAAGATGGTAATTCTCCCCAAAATATTATTTGTCTTACAATTTTTAGTACAATCTCCACCAAAAACATTGACGAGGAAGATAAATAATATTCTACTTCATTTTTTTGGCATCCTAATAAACCAAGAGTTCCTTTGATTGGCACAGAAAAGGTTGGGATAATGGTGGAACAGGATTCCCTGATATTGAATTGTATACTACTTCAACTATTGTAAAAGTTATCGTGTTGTGGATAAATTCATCTTATGATTCAAAATGGAAACAAATATATCACAAAATATTGTTAGTAAATAATAAATATATCACAACCAATCATAAATAGATAGCCCCTATTACTTTTATCTAGTTATTAAAAGATTTTTATGTTAGTAGAATTACACCCTCTTTTCAAATTCACTATTTTAATAACATTATTTCCTCTTTCCAAAAGTTCACATATTCTAACCATCGTATTAAAGACCTAATATCTTCCATGTTTCCAATTGCATATACAAATGACTGCTTAGAAACTCATAACTTCAACAAAATGCTAGTATTGAAACATAACTTACTTTATTGACATCAATTCTTAAATGGTGCTGATATATATACTGCTGAAAATTTAAGGTCCAAATACATTAAAAATTCTAAGAACTGGTTAATTTTACAAATATTTAGAGACTTTGTGAACTCAAAGATAAATAACTTATTTAACCTAAATAGGACATTGTTCCTCAAATTATTGGAATTCTTAATAAATATCAGTGATAATGCAATGAATAATAAATCATATTTGACACAGATTTATAACATTTCAAAGGTATATTTCACATATGTAGACAATTCCTATTGGAATTATTCCTCAAGAATTAATAATGAAGACTTCTCTGAAGAATACAAGAAAATAATATTAAAATCTACAGATAAAACCACGTATTCATTATACTGGAAAACTGTCAGTTGGAAATTCATACATAGAGCTCTGGTCATTCCTAACAAAATTATAGTTATGTATAAATCAAACAGAATTAAATGCTGGAGATGTGATTCTGAAACAATAGATGATTGGATCCATATGGTATAAGAATGTGAAGTCATCTCCCCTTTTTGGAAATAAATGAATAACTTAATTCAAGCTCTATCATCAGATAGATGTAATATTTCTAAATCTTTAGTTTTATATAATGCTTCAATTCCTGAGATAATTACAAAAATGCAAGTGTCTCTTCTTTGGTCTATTCTTGCCATAGCCAGAAATGTAATTACTAAAAATTGGAAAAGTAAAGTTACTCCCTGCAGTGTTGAATTTATTAGTATGGCAAACATTCTTTGCAGTAGTGAATTGCATATTATTAAGATGACAACTTCTAATGTTACACATTCATGTAAATCTTGGTTTAAACTTAAAGACTTGTTTGAAAAATATTAATTGTTGTTGAGATGTATAACTTTGATGTAATGATCAGCTGTGGACCTATATAAATATTTTTTTCTTTGTTTTATAATTGATTTGTTAATATATTGTTTTAAAATCAGATAAGAAATTAAAAAAAGAAGAATTAGCTGTCTGCTGAACACTCTTAGCCAAGGAAGCCACATTATCCTTATAGACAGCTACAATCTGATTATCAGCTGTATAATGAAGCCTCTGTTTCTTTTTCTTGTGAATTCCACTACTTAATAAAATATTTGGGGACAGAGTAGTATGTCTGGCTAGGAGTCTCTTGACCCAGACTATTCTTCACCTAAAGGGTTTGGTTCTCCCATACCGCACCAGGTGTTGGAACAGCCCTAGAGGATGTGTCTAACCTCATTACATAGTGGCTAGCAAAGCTGCACTAAAAGGAGATAGGGCAAACATTAAGTGGTCTCCAGGCCAAACAGTGGCCCCGACAGAATCAGTAGGCTTAGAATATATTTTGTTTCTTTTTGGTGCAACCAGATTTATTAGAGGGGGTGCCAGAGGTAGGATCCATCAGCCAGGATAGTAAAGTGATAGTACTGGATTATGTATCACAATAAAATAAAGTTATTAAAGACAAGTATGCCCCTACATAACTAACCTCTACCAAACTATGCTATTATCACAAAAAAATTGAAATATCATCAGATTTTTTTTAAACTGACACTAGTTAAAGAATTTCCAATAAAAAGGTTCAAACACCAAAGCAACCAATTTACTAAGCCAGTGTTAAAAATTAACTCCACATACCTTAACCACATTAAACTGCCATAATATAATGTTTAATAGCATTTTAAACTATATGTTCTTGTCACAGACAGTAAAATATCCACAGTACATTTGTATAACTTCATTAGCATAAAAATGTTATCAGATGTTAAAAACACACAACACAGAGTCATGCATATACTAAATAATGCATACATGCTAAAATTCAAAATTTTGTAATATTTTCCAGTCAAAAGATGAAAATAATGCAGAATAACAACAGTAAAGACAGATCCTGGTGTCTAACAGCACATATACACACTGCTTTTCTGAGAGAAATACTGAAAGTTTACTCAGAAAGTTTTTGTATTTGTCAAAGACTAAAGTCAAATAAACAGTGCTACTAGCAGAAATCTACACAGGAAATACTGTAAACACTGACAGAAATAAAATATTTAAATACATATTTTAATCACAAAAATAGAATAAATCCAATAATAAAGTGAGAGGAAGGGGGTTCCCAAATGGGGCTTATTTATCTCTGCTGTAAGCTGGTAAAATCAGCACTGGATCCTGTGAAGAGTCACAGCACTTTCCACTTTGAGTGTCAGAAAAAGACTGAACACTCACTTCCTGTGACAGCTGAAGGCTTCCCTCTCATATTCTTAGCCAATCGGCTGTTGCAGGAAGTGAGAGGGACAGAAATCTGAGCTTTTGAAAGTTGGGCAGTACTGGGATGCCTTGTCAGATAACTCAAAATGCCACTAAGGCAGTGGATGAACATCAGAAGCTGCTATTAAAATGGATAATTAGTAAGGCATAAAAAGCACTGCATGATAACCATAAGAATCAACCAGTGAAAATTAGAAAAGGTTGGGAAGACAGGCTAACAAAGAGAGAACATTTGTATGGCTCAAAGGTATTCAACAAAGTCCCAGCATTTTGGATTTTTGCCTGAAAGTATTTGTACAGGTATTTTTATACACCAGCAGAGTTCAGATAATTCTTTGTCAGGCAGACAGTAAATGCTGGCTGTGTGATGGGAAAAAGAGAGAATTAGGACATTTTTTGAGAGTGCAATAAGTTGGTAGATTTCAAAAATTTCCTCCAGGGCACTTTGTCAGAAATGCTGGGAAAGCAAATGGTTGTAACTAAGGCAATTATTCTTTTGAACTGAAACATAAGATCTAACTTGTTTAGACACAGTAAGACTTTAATAATTTTAATGCTACTGGCTGCCAGAGAAGTAATTTCAAGAAAATGGAAATCAAAATTTAAGCCAACTGTTACAGAAATAGTAAATGCTGTAATGGAGATAAAAGAACTAGGGGTTGGAATCTTTAGAAAAGGGAAGGAGCACACTACATAGAAAGAATGCAATGTGTGGGAATAATATATGCACAATAATGTTCAGGGAAAGGATGAGTGAGGTTTCATGGAAGCAGGAAATAAGTAATGTATGTAATACTGAAATGAATGACAATTGTTAAAAAGTAAACGTTTGTATACTGCATGACAATAATGTGAAATATCACTATGGTTTGCTTTCTATTAATGTATGTGTACCTATGACATTGTTTTAATTGTGATTTAATAAAGATGTTTAAGAAACAGGAAACACAGAATAAATGCATGCCTTAAGGCAGTAGGAGAGAAGGCAAAATGTTTCGAATTAGCCTTATAATGTTTCATCAATGTCATGATTTTATTCTGCAAATAAACAATACAGTACATGATTTATAGCTGTTTTTCAAAAGAAAAGAAGATAGAAAAATTATATGCATTTATATATAGTTTTAGTTTCAGGAAGAGTTTATGTGGCTAGAGAGGAATCCAGAGATCAGGGGTCAAGGATAGGGTGATCAAATTAAGTGACAGGAGAGTCACCTCAAACAGTTGCAGACAGCCATGCACTTATGTTGATTGAGAATAGACTCCCCTTTATAGACCACTCCAGGAGAGGTAAATTAAGTAATTATTTCTGAAAAAAATGATGATTAAAAAGAGATTCTATTATAATCCACTGTAGAAGATGTTAACAAAGCAATTATTTTTTGCAGAAAAATGTAAAACTGCACAACACTTCCAATTATTGTTTCAAGTAAATTATGCAGCATTTAAAATGCAAGAACTGTGTAATGTTCTATAAGAATCATGCAGATTTTTTTGTGTAAAATGTATTGGAGTTTTGTATCTGAGTTCAAACAGGCACACATTGCAGGAGTCTGTTTTTTCTCACCCTGCAACTTCCATTCAAAGGTTATTGCCATAAATCAACTGCAACTTCTAACAAAGCTGAGTGACTATGCAAACAGTATATTTAGATCTGAAATCTTAAATCAACAGGCAGAACTGTAGAGAGTACAGGCAAAGGTGGCATTTGCCCCAGACTTAAATGGGTGTGAACACATGCTCATCAATGTAGAATTGGGTACAGTCATTTCAATGAGTATGGCAATTCAGCAATAATATGTTGCTGCATTCATTCATTCATTCATTCATTCATTCACCCCATTTAAAAACTCACATGTGGGGGCATATAGGTATTGAAATGATTTAATTGATTTATTTCTATCTTTTTTATTTATTTATTTGTTTGTTTGCTGTTCACCTCTATAGTTGGGTATCAAGGGAAGCCAATTAATCTAGCTACTGAAACTTCATCATCTGACAAACAAAATTCGATAGAGATAGATTTATCACATAGCTCTTCTCCCTTATCTGGAATAAATTTTCTCTGCAGATTAAACAATGCCATTCTAAATCTTCCTTCTACTTAATCTTGGACGATTGGATGGGTACACTCAAATTAATTCTGGTATGAAATGGCCTCTCCTTCCTTCTGAACATAGAGTCTAAGAGTGGGTCCTTGAAACTCCTATAAATCATATGAATTCTGTAAAGCTATACTTTTTCACTGTAGACTCCTTCCACAATACTCCTTTGGACATTGTACAAGCACTGTGACTCTTCTAATTACAAAGTGAGGCTGTTGAGAGTTCATTAAGTCTTTGCCTTACTTCCAAAGTGTGTACTGAACTTTTTGCACTGAGAGGTCATGTCTAGAATTCATTGTGTGTTCATCTTCTACAAATACTAAATCATCTTAAGTATCAGAGGGTAGGTGGATTATAATACATCTTCACTTATTAGTAGGTATAGGGCCAGAAAGCTGATTGTGGTTTCTAACTGGCATCTCCCTATTCAAACATTTTATTTTGTACTTTTGTACTGTTCTGTTCAATAATGTATCTGCATGCATATTTAATTTTCAAATGGAATTGCCTAATTTTAACATATTTATGGCAAAAGCACCTTTTTCCACATCCAGTTAATACCCATAGCTCCTTATGGCACCCTGATATTTTTTTGGGGAATGGCTTTCTTACCTAAGTGACTTACCAATTAATAATATGTGGCATGAGACAGGGAAAAGTATAAGAGAGTGGCACAAATACTGTTAGTCTGGGATCAGTGATATTATGTTTGTCACTTGTTATTCATATTTCATGTTTACCTTCTTATTTTCATAACTGAGAGAGAGAGAGAGAGAGAGAGAAAGAGAGAAAGGGAGAGAGAGAGATGTTATTGAGAGGTATGATATGAAATGCCATGGAGGTAGACAGAGAATTACATCATCATTGTCCCCGTATAATACACTATACTGAAAATATTACTAGTTGTTTGTTAGTAATAATGAAGATATGAAATATTTCCATATGTACATTAATATTTCCAAAACAAAATGACTTACAAACTATGTCATGGTATCAGGTAAACCTTAAATGATGTTGAAGAAAACTATCATTAATATCAACAAGTCATATACCTTGAGAGCTATTTAGTGTTATTTATAAAGTGAATTATACAAATAAAGACAATTATCATTTATCTCTAAATAAGTCAATAAGCATACACTCAGCAAGGAATGTATTGTTGTTACATAAACGCCCAAGTATTTCAGAACAAAAGTGATCTGTCACTATATGTGTAGGTACAGTTTCCAATATATGAAACTTTGTGAAATATAGAAAACACAAGAACAGGTTTGTGTGCATTATAATATATTACAAAATAGTCACATTAAAGACGTTTTACTGATAGCATTGCTGTTTGTACAGTGTAAAACCTTGTAGCAGACATTTACATTGTTTTGCAAAATGCTCTAGAATGTAAGGATATGTGTAGGATGCTAGAGTGTGACACTCCACAGCTCAAAGGCATGAATGAACGAATCATTTTAAGTATAGAACCTCTAGATTCCACTTCATCAGCTTGCAACTGGCAATTTATTTATTAATATGATGGTACATGGATGGCAAAGTGAGTAGTAGTGTCACTTAATGGCAAGTGGTTCTGTGGTTCAGCTCCCAGCTGGACAGCCTTCTGTGTGGAGTCTGCATGGCCTCCCTTAGTCTTATTCTGAGTACACATGTTTGCTCTTCATCTCAAAGACATTTGGTACTTGGTTTGGTGACTCGAAATTGGCTGCGAGCATTTGTGTGGCATGTGTCTGAAAAAGAAGACAGGCCTGGCAATCTACTTCATTCCCTACTTGCCTAGTAGAGTCTGTAGATGGCAGTAGCTGTTAATGGGGTCACTATAGCTGGATGTGACTTGACAGCACTGAATGGATGATATGAGAGAAGTGGTGGCTTATTAACTGTAGGCATCTGCCTTTTGAAGAGTGATTATTTTAAGCATGGCTACCAAATTATTGCATTACAGTTGGTTTATTTTAAGATAGGTCAGTAATTGTGTTCCTGGTGTGCTAGACTGATCTAGCTGGTCTTAAGGTGTCAATGAAAAGTCAGTAAAGAGGTATTAGTATGGAAAGGACTGTTAGTCCCTTTTGGGAAATATTGCATGCTATTGTATGCAAAAATTATGTTAGTCAAGTTTAAGTGACTGCTAGTAAGATAACACTGAGCACTGAGTGAAGATCGAGTTGTGTAATATCACTTGAAGCCAGTGGTTATCACCCTTCTCTGCATCTATTCAGTGTAAGGATATTGATCATAACTTGAAACAGCAATGTACACTTGCTTTAATCCATTAAGTCCAATTATCCTTGCATACTATTTCAGACAGTGGTGCAGATCATAAGATTATATCTCTGACTGTCGCATATTAATTGGTAGGATAAGGTTGGATTTTAAGCCCGTATAGAAATAAACAATAAATTAGCATTTTACACCCCTACAGTGTAGGGAACTCTTAAATTTAACATGAAAACTATCTCACTTTGTGAAATCTAAGAAACAAAAGGCATGACTGCTCCTTTTAAATTAGTCAGGGGACGTTAAAGTATTACTGCCCCATTCTGCTGGATTTAAAGTCATATGATTCTCTCCGAAATGGAACAAACAATCCAGAAGGTAATAATGTCAACAGATCGCCTTCCAGATTCCACAGGGATGAAGACCATGCTTTCTTACATCTGATGAAAGAAAATGACTTTATGTTTATGCATAAACTTCTTGGATATGTTTTTGCACAAATTAGAGATGGAGGCATTATAATATCAGACATCAAGTAATCAGCTGTCATCACAGTTTCCCGAGTGCTCAAATAGAATAGTTATCTATTTTTTTATAGCTCTAACCCTCAGAGATCAAAGAGAGAAAAATGTGCTCTAAAGTTCATTTAGGATGGTATTAACTTATTCCCTCCAATAGAGCTCTGGAGGTTAGTACTCTTAACTTCCAATAATGGCATTCTAAGCGTTCTGACAAAGCCAAGTTGTGTTCTCACATTGCAAATGAATGGTCTTAACTCTGGAGCTAAAGAAATATAAATGGCAATATGTTCAGCACAACCGTATCTTTGCATTGGTGGTGTTTATTAGATTATATGTCTTAAACTGGATGCTATAAGTCATAATAAACACTGTAAATATTATTTTTAAATATTTTGTAAACAACTTACAATATCTCAGTAACCACTCAAGGTAACCACATACTGTCTGCAGCATTTAGTTTACTGTCTGAGAGCTTTCACATGATGCTATACAGTTCTATGTGTATTATATTTGTTGAGATATTTAGAAATATATGACAATTATGATAATACAAATAAATAGTGTATGAATAAGTAATATCTCTTTAGCAACACCAAACAGAGGTGAAATATCAATGCAGCTATGCTGCCCACCATGTAAGGTTTAAGATGGAATCTTTCAGTAGCCAAATTTGAACAGGCTGTATTAGACACATAGAGGGATCAACAGGATATAACTAAAGAATCACTTGGATGTGACACCAGACTCTAATGAGTTAAGAGTGTCCTGAACTACAGAAACTTCCTTGGCGGAGACAGTCTGCTTCCAGTTAGTATTATTCAGTACAAGGTGAAGCAAATATAAACTTTGCAGAAAATTTCTGTATGGAATGATTCGTGCAGAAGTTTACACCATTTACATGACCAGCCAAGATGGTAGATGATCAATGATTTTGAAAAACAATAGCGTGACATTAATACATCTGTCAGGCCTGTTATTTATGATGACATCAAGAAGTTAATGCTTTCCAGCCATACAGCTGGGGAAGGTAGACTCCTTCAGACTTAGGTAGGGTTCAGCACATAAAGAAAGCAGATTATATTTGACTGCAGTAATCAAGAAAGCTCTGGCCTTGATCTCCCATTATCAAAGTGAATTAAAAATAGATGGCATACTGGCCAATGAGATGGAGGAGTAATGCAGTCAAGAAAGATAAAACCCTTGAATGGTGACTCAGGAAAATTTTAGCAAGCCACACACTATTCAACATTTGGTTTTACTTTCTCACAATCTGTATTTTGTGCGGCTGTGAACCTTCTATTATTACACTGCATATATTTAACAATGGTCATGAAATTAAAACATTGTCAAAAATTTTGCATAAATTTATATTGTATTTATGTACTTGTCCTAGCCCATGGTCCTGGATCATGATTGAAAATGGTCTGTGGAATTGCTCGACCACAAAGAAACACAAATAAATAAAGATAAACAACTACATAAACTAATGAATAAAAACAGATAAATAAATAAAACTACAAAAAACAGCTACCGAGTACTTGAGCAAATCCAGGTACAAGCAACAAAACAAGTTCATGCAACAGAAATTTATTGACTCCAACACCGCTTCATCAGATCTGATGAAGAGGTGTGGAGTTTTACAGTGAAAGCGCTTATTCCTTCAATAAATTATTTACAGTGAACTTTTACATTTTTATTTCCTGCCGTGTGTTCCAGATACAAATAAATAAAACTATACATAAATTAAGAATTCTAATATTCATAATATGGAAAAAAAATGATAGGCTTTATTCAGCAACATGAAAAGCAGGATATAATCATAAAAGCTGTGGACAATAGGAAGAATATTGTACAAAATGTATCCCAATATATGTAGACATGCTTAGCTCATTTACATGATGAATTGACATATGTGAAAGAGAGTGAACAGAGTTATTATGAAACAAGGGATGATTTTGCAAATATAGTGTGTTACTGGGTATGCTTAGGCTACTCTGCATATGAAATAGTAGACATGAAACATTTAATTAAGGATGCTAAATCCTTGCATTTTATTGTCACCCAAAAAGTATAAAGGGGATTTTCAAAGAAATTACTGCTGCTGCCCTACTAGTGCTTCACTTATGAGCTCTGGTGCAACTAGAATAAGCAATCCATAGACATCAAAAGTCACATGGAGCTAAAGCTCATTAGCAAGTCATTTGTATATCTCTGAACTGAACATCTGCTTTAAGTGTTTCTTGAGCTTAGGTACCTAAAAACACAAACACACAGACACATGTATACACACACGCACACACACACACACACACACACACACACACACACACACACACACACACACACACACACACACACACACACATCATTAATGCCAGATAGAGTTTCACACTACATATTCATCAGTAACTCCATAGTACATGCAAAAGCTGTTTTACTAGTGACTTTCTAAGTTTGTAGGACGGATAATTAAAATCCATCCCTGATTTTGTCCCACCGTTATTTTGGGTTCTGTCTTGTGTTCTTGCTTAATGAAGTTGAGAGTTTTGCCTAATGTTTCCTGTCCACCTCCCTGGTATGTTATGAACTGATGAAGTATTAAATAATGCAAAAGATCTACAATATATGTTAAAAAAACTGCTAGGCTGACTTATCAGCACAGCAAGGAGCAGTACATGCTCCAACAGTAGGGGCTGAAGATGAGGAGAGGGATGTGTATCCATGTCAACAAGCCATCAGATGACCACCAGGAACAAATCAAAGAACAAGAGATGAACTTAGGAATCATTTATAACTTACTGTCACATGTATTAAGTTTAGCTGAACTATAGGATCATAGGAGGTTACTAGGCTATTGACCCAGAGGTCATTTCAAGCCTAGCCATTTCATCCCAATGTAATACCACAGATAGTCTAGTCAATACCCAGTATTGTATTTAGTAATGACTGCCATTGATAATAGCTATTCAACAAGGGCTTCTTTTTTATTCTTCCATATGGTTCAAATTTAGTCAACACCATGATGAATTTGAGACGGTTTGCTTAGCATTTACATTTGTCAAGTATTTCAGCAGAAAAAAAAGACTCCTAGTTTCTGCAGTTAATTCATGATCACTCTGTATATTAGACAGATTAAAGCCAAAAAGGATACCAACTAATGCTGGGATATTGACTGGGGGACCTGAGACAGCTCTCAAGTTTGAATCATGCAGTAATTTCAGGTTCATAGGTAAGTAAAGGGCTAGCTGTCCTTGTAAGCCATTTCAAGTCAGTCAATGGCCATTTCAAAAGTGAGAATCAAACCTTGTACTTTATGACTGTCAGATAAACACCCTAAGTATTATACCAACCACTAAACCCTCCTTTTAAAAGGATAGCTTGAAATACCAGCAGTTCCTAATTGTTAGTGCATGTGTGTTACCAGATTGCAGAGCCAAAGGATGAACTGCTGCAGGGATAGACAGTCATACAATTTAATTTATTTATTTAAAACTGGATTTGTTCTAGATGAAAGGTAGATAAGTAGACTGTCTACTTCTATGGCAGCAATACAACAAGAGGACACCTAAAGGAAGTAAATCTCCTTAAGGGAATAAAATTAATACTCGGCTCATAGGTGGCAGCAACTTATAGTGCACAAAATTCCAAAATGCTGATTCCTTCCAGGCAAAGGTTAACTTTTGGCAAAATATGAGGCAGCAGGATCAGCACAAACAAGCAATGGCAGGGCCCTTTGAGGAGCTGAGCAAAGCTTGGGGAGGGTAAATGAACAGATGGGCGAAAAACTAGCTAAAGAAATTATATGGTGACTGAAAATTGAAAAATCAGTGTGCCTGAGGTTGCAATCAGGAGTAGTTTTCTCTGGAGTTGGTGCTTGGACATTTACTGCTAGACACATACCAGACATGTTTAGAAGCTGAGTTTATTTACATGTAAAAGTAAGATATGAATGTGGGAGTTATCTGAAATGTAATTATGGTGGGATACAATAAAATATAAAGCTTTCTACTGGTGTGAGTAAACACAAATACAAGAGGTAAGGGTAAGCATCTCAAGAATTATTTTCTCTTCTAGTACAGACAGTTGTGTTAAATGCAGACAGTATGGCAAAGGATTAACTTATCTTTCAATGTCATATTAAATTAGACTATATTTCCATTATTGCAGTCCTTTAAAAGCATGTGTAAGGAATCTAACATTTTCAATTATTCTGTTTGTGATGAAGTAAATGTGACTACATGCAAAGCTAATGAATATAATTCCAGCTTGGGAGAGAACAAAAGTGATTTTTCTTTTGAAAATGTCTTAACCGATAATTTTTAATGCTGTTATCTCTAAAGGACTACAGCAAAACCCATAAATCACTGATACTTCGAATGACAGAATGAGAGTAATGTGCCTGCAAATACTAGCATTTAGATATGGCACTCAATGACAGAAACATTTTATTTTCCTGATCCTGTGCACACATATAGCACATTACAAACTTTTGTAAGCCAAAATACTGCATAAAATATTGTAACATAGGCTATAGGTTCATAGGTTCATACTAGGCTATCTGCCCTGGAGCATTTCTAAGCCTAGCCCAATTGTGTTTGGCTTACGCCACCCCTTGATTTGAGTATACTGTACCCTTTTTAAAGTTTAGTGTACTGTGCCTCTGTCTAATAGTGACACGGAAGTAATCGCCGGGACAAATCTACGATCCCCCATCCACTCATCAAGATTCTTCTTGAAGACAGTCAGTGAGGTGCTCTGCCTAACATGAATTGGAATTCTATTCCAGAGCGAAGGGAGTCTCTGGGTTATGAATCTGTCCCTCCAGCATGTTCTATTTATTTCTGTGCTGAGGTTCAAGTCCCTCGAGTGCGTGGCTCTAAGGGATTTAGGTTTACTGAGGTGGAGCATGTCCATTAATTCTGGGTTGGACATAGCTTTATATGTCAGGCATAGATCGCCTCGAAGTAGGCGGTATGCAACTGAGTAGAACTGGAGTTTTTTTTAACCGAGCAGCATATGGCATCTGTTTGAGTCCCTTGATCCTCCTGGTGAGGTACTTTTGGGGTCTTTCTAATTGCTGCAGGTGTCGGGTAAGGTACATCCCAAAGGGGGCATTGTATTCTATGATGGGCCTGATGAGGGATGAATAAAGGGGCACGATTACCTCTCTTGATCTAGATGTGAATCCTTTCATGATGAGGTGGGCTATGTAGAAGGTCTTTCTAACCACTTTGGTAATGTGGTTGTCAAAGGAGAGATTGCTATCAACTTGGGTCCCCAGATCCCTAATTACTTTCTGTGTACTTAATGGGTTACCACCTATGTGGTAATTTGTGGGCACATTGTTTTTGCCAAAGGGTATGACTATACACTTTTTGGCATTTAGCTTTAGACCATGGCTCTGGCACCAGTTATCCGTCTCTGCGAAACCTTTTTGAAGGATGTTTGTGTCAGCTGGAGTGTCGATTATGGCACCCAGTTTGCAGTCATCTGCGAACTTGGTGAGCCATAGTCCTCCCATGTTGGCCTGTACCTCAGAAAAGTAAATACCGAACAAGAGAGGTCCCAGGACAGAACCTTGTGGGATGCCACTTGTGACCGGTTTCGAGTCTGACATGGCTCCAGCAACTCTGACTCTGTGGGTTCTGTCTTTGAGCCATTTTGCGACCCATCTTGTGACATAGGGGTTTATATTTAGGCTGGATAGCTTATCTATGATGCCCGAGTGGGGTATTGTGTCAAATGCCTTTGCGAGGTCCAGATAGGCTGTGAGGACTACCTTACCTTCATCTATGGCCTTGATGACTGTTTCGAAGAAGTTGACCAGGTTCAAAAGGCAGGATCTTCCCTTGACAAAGCCAAATTGGGTAGGATCTAGTGTCTGTAGGTCCCCAATGTCTTTGTTTATGAGTTCCATGATGATCCTCTCATACATAATTAGTTTACAATTTAAAACCTCAAAGGGCATTGTTTAACACTGCCTATAGTACCATTTTGAAAACCAAAATGGGTGGTGTACCTTTAGTGTGATGAATGAATACTGTGTGTATGTATGTGTGTGCGTTTGCGCATGTGTGTCCACACGCTCACTTGCACAAACATGCTGTTCATATGGCTGTCTATATGTGGGAGAGTAAAAAATGATGTTCTTGCATGAGGGATTGAAATTATTTTTGCAGCAATCAAAGTATAGTGCAAAGGTGAACACACATCGTTGCATTAAGAATATGTTTTGGCAATCTGCTATTATTCAAATTTATTCATTAGCATTTATAAGATCAGCTTTAAGAATCTTTTTGCATGTCTTTCTGATCATTTATTATAATGCACATCAGTCTGATCAATACATTTAGGATTTATTGACAGGACACAATCTCAAAGCTTAAATATACATTTTGTTTTTCCTGCAGGCTCACTGGTGACCCTCAAATGTAATGTTTATTAGGTAGTCTCAGTGACCCAGAGTAACAACAAACATTCTCTGCCACCAAGGAAGATCAAGATGTTTTCTAGTGGTCTAAGTACAATGCAAATAATATATTTGTTTTCTACTAGCCCTAAAAATCACATAAATGTGTTAAGTGAAATGTTTATTATATAAATACATTATTCCTAAAGTTAAATTAATTAGGTGCTTTATCAGTTTTAGGGACTAATATGGCACTTAGGTGTGGTCTGTGTCATATTACATCAGCATATATCTGTACCTATATAACTCTGTGTATCTGTACAGGCATATATTATGTACATGCTCGTGTGTGTGTGTGTGTGTGTGTGTGTGTGTGTGTGTGTGTGTGTGTGTGTGTCTGTGTGTGTACGTGTTTAATGAGAAAATGGCAAACACATAATTGTAGTTTAGAAACATACTGCCAGTTAGAACAATATTGCTTAAAATGTGTACTTTTAAACTGACTGAAACTTTCTGTTATTATTTTATTTAATTAATCAAACTTAATTCCATTTAAAATAGTTAATAAGAAGTCTTTTCTGTCATTAAGACTGAGCCTACTTTGTAAACTAACAGCTTGCATAGGCCATTGTGTCTACTGTTAAAGGGGAAAAACAATCTAGGTCACTGCAATATTTAAACTCTTAAGTGAAACCACTAATCTCCATTAATCTGTCTTTAAAGATGAGACATAATGCTTAATGCAGAAGCATAAGACTTACTAATGCATATTTCTCAGCTGAAACACATTAATGCACAACTCTTGTAAAAAAAGAAAAAGTATATGCCTATGCTAAAAATAAAATTTGTTTAGAAGATATTTGAATATTACCCATTCTGACCAGATTCATCCTGTTATGGAACATTATTTCTTAAAATGTATTTCTGGGGAATTGGGACTGTCCTGTGCAAATCAGGACAAAAATCTAGTTTCCTTTCTTTTACACCAAGTAATACATGCATGTAATTTGTATTTCATAGCTAAATCAAGAGGCACTATATCTTATTTGTTAAAAGGCAACTCGCATGTGGATTACAATTAGCTGTTCTTGATGTTTTGTGACACAGTAAATGAGGTGTTAAGCATATTATAGTATACGTTATTGTGTTGTTTTGTTACAGACATACTTATATACTTAGAGTACTATATTGCATTGAACTCACATGTGGATTACAATTAGCTGTTCTTGATGTTTTGTGACACAGTAAATGATGTGTTAAGCATATTATACTATACTTTATTGTGTTGTTTTGTTATAGACATACTTATATACTTAATTACTATATTGCATTGAACTCACATGTGGATTATAATTAGCTGTTCTTGATGTTTTGTGACACAGTAAATGATGTGTTAAGCATATTATAGTATACGTTATTGTGTTGTTTTGTTATAGACATACTTATATACTTAGAGTACTATATTGCATTGAACTCACATGTGGATTACAATTATCTGTTCTTGATGTTTTGTGACACAGTAAATGATGTGTTAAGCATATTATAGTATACGTTATTGTGTTGTTTTGTTACAGACATACTTATATACTTAGAGTACTATATTGCATTGAACTCACATGTGGATTACAATTAGCTGTTCTTGATGTTTTGTGACACAGTAAATGATGTGTTAAGCATATTATAGTATAGGTTATTGTGTTGTTTTGTTACAGACATACTATATTGCATTGAACTCACATGTGGATTACAATTAGCTGTTCTTGATGTTTTGTGACACAGTAAATGATGTGTTAAGCATATTATAGTATACGTTATTGTGTTGTTTTGTTACAGACATACTTATATACTTAGAGTACTATATTGCATTGAACTCACATGTGGATTACAATTAGCTGTTCTTGATGTTTTGTGACACAGTAAATGATGTGTTAAGCATATTATAGTATACGTTATTGTGTTGTTTTGTTACAGACATACTTATATACTTAGAGTACTATATTGCATTGAACTCACATGTGGATTACAATTAGCTGTTCTTGATGTTTTGTGACACAGTAAATGATGTGTTAACCATATTATAGTATACGTTATTGTGTTGTTTTGTTATAGACATACTTATATACTTAGAGTACTATATTGCATTGAACTCACATGTGGATTACAATTAGCTGTTCTTGATGTTTTGTGACACAGTAAATGATGTGTTAAGCATATTATAGTATACGTTATTGTGTTGTTTTGTTACAGACATACTTATATACTTAGAGTACTATATTGCATTGAACTCACATCTGGATTACAATTAGCTGTTCTTCATGTTTTGTGACACAGTAAATGATGTGTTAAGCATATTATAGTATACGTTATTGTGTTGTTTTGTTACAGAAATACTTATATACTTAGAGTACTATATTGCATTGAACTCACATGTGGATTACAATTAGCTGTTCTTGATGTTTTGTGACACAGTAAATGATGTGTTAAGCATATTATAGTATACGTTATTGTGTTGTTTTGTTACAGACATACTTATATACTTAGAGTACTATATTGCATTGAACTCACATGTGGATTACAATTAGCTGTTCTTGATGTTTTGTGACACAGTAAATGATGTGTTAAGCATATTATAGTATATGTTATTGTGTTGTTTTGTTATAGACATACTTATATACTTAGAGTACTATATTGCATTGAACTCACATGTGGATTACAATTAGCTGTTCTTGATGTTTTGTGACACAGTAAATGATGTGTTAAGCATATTATACTATACTTTATTGTGTTGTTTTGTTATAGACATACTTATATACTTAATTACTATATTGCATTGAACTCACATGTGGATTACAATTAGCTGTTCTTGATGTTTTGTGACACAGTAAATGATGTGTTAAGCATATTATAGTATACGTTATTGTGTTGTTTTGTTACAGACATACTTATATACTTAGAGTACTATATTGCATTGAACTCACATGTGGATTACAATTAGCTGTTCTTGATGTTTTGTGACACAGTAAATGATGTGTTAAGCATATTATAGTATACGTTATTGTGTTGTTTTGTTACAGACATACTTATATACTTAGAGTACTATATTGCATTGAACTCACATGTGGATTACAATTAGCTGTTCTTGATGTTTTGTGACACAGTAAATGATGTGTTAAGCATATTATAGTATACGTTATTGTGTTGTTTTGTTACAGACATACTTATATACTTAGAGTACTATATTGCATTGAACTCACATGTGGATTACAATTAGCTGTTCTTGATGTTTTCTGACACAGTAAATGATGTGTTAAGCATATTATAGTATACGTTATTGGGTTGTTTTGTTACAGACATACTTATATACTTAGAGTACTATATTGCATTGAACTCACATGTGGATTACAATTAGCTGTTCTTGATGTTTTGTGACACAGTAAATGATGTGTTAAGCATATTATAGTATACGTTATTGGGTTGTTTTGTTACAGACATACTTATATACTTAGAGTACTATATTGCATTGAACTCACATGTGGATTACAATTAGCTGTTCTTGATGTTTTGTGACACAGTAAATGATGTGTTAAGCATATTATAGTATACGTTATTGTGTTGTTTTGTTACAGACATACTTATATACTTAGAGTACTATATTGCATTGTCATTATCTATACTTTAATGCTCTCCCACCAGATGGGCTTGCAGTACTTTCAGTACAGAAAAGACTGTTTTGAGTGTATGACTGAACAGCTGTATCCAAACTGAGGATCCAATATTCAGTTATATAGGTTCTTACTAAGCTTACAGACTAGGTGAACTTTAAGAAGCTTGGTCTTGTCACTCAATGGCATGTGATTCAAGAGTTTCCCTTTCTTAGTACATTGTTCAAATGTATCCCAGGCAAAAATTTATAATCAGAACTCCAATCATCAGGGCAGATTTTAAAGGATGCCAGAGAAGGACTCTCCCTGATATATCTAACATGAGTATATTCCAGAGACAAGGGCACTTGTCATGATGGTTGGCATGACTGCAAAGGTAGTGCATGTTCGGATCCATTGTTCTGTCGAGATGTAGTAGCACAAAGCACAATGGGCAATTTGTGACATTTAGGATTATGCAGAAATAACTCTGCAAGAGCCTGTAAAAAATGACATAGTGGGAACAACTAAGGGTATTCAGAAACAGATCCTTTACAGGAGGAAATTCCAGGATTTCTCAGGTTGTTTAAGCTGCGTGGTGTGGTACATACCAAAGGGGGAGCTGTATTCAGTGATGAATCTAATAAGACAATGAATAAAATGGAATTATGACTGCTTTGAACTTTAAGAAGTTATCCAGAAGATGAGCTATGCAAAAGTAGAAAGATTTTATAACCAAAACAGAGACATGGTGGTCAAAGGTAAGTTCCTTATCATCATAATACCATTGTCCCTAATGAATGAGTCTGATTTAAGCAGGATGTTATGTTTATGATGTGTGCCACTGATGCTAAATTTATTGAGGTAATTATACAGCATTTCATGGCATTGATGGTAAGCCCATGATTCATTCACCAGGCACTGGTTTAGTCCTGCCATTAGTGGAAATGTTTACTATGCAAGCAGCATTTGATAACTGATCCTAATTTACAATCACTTGCAATTTTGGTTAACCACAGCCATTTAACATAAGTTTCCATGACAAAGAAGTAGATGCCAAAGAGCTGGGACCCAAGACACAGCCCTGTGCAGAGCTGTTGGTGATACTTTTTTCTGACTAGAGCAAATTTCCCTGACCTTAATTGCATAGGTTATATCAAACAGCAATTTGCTACTCAACAGGTTACACATGGGTTAATAGTGCATTGCAGAATATGTCAATAATATTGGCATGGAGGGATAGAGTCAAAGGAATTGGCTAGGTTCAGGTACAAATCAACTAGATTTAGCAGACAAGATTCACCATTTATAAAACTGAGTTTGTGAGGGTCTAGGGATAGAAGGTCTCCTGCGACACTTTTTATAGGTTCAGCTATTATATTATATGTTCTATACCTTTGCAAACAGCAATAGTAAGGCTAAGAGGTTTGTAGCTCCAGGGATCACTAGACAGACAACCTTTGTACAATGACTCCACAACAATGACTACACAGTGGGGACATGCACAGTGAAGAGACTCAGGCTGTAATGGTGATGGAGGGGTTTTATGAAGTGGGACTTAATGCTTCACACCAGACACATGGGGTCATGATCCAAGCATTTAGCATTCTTAGTTTTGGAGAGTGCTCACGGTACATTTTCAAGAATGCTTTCAAGATGGCAGGTTTGGGCAATTGGAGCAATTGGAAAGGTGGGCATTTGTGGGTAAGAGTGCTGGCAATGGCTGCCAGGGTACTGAATGAGTAGCTACCAGAGACTAGATGTGTTCATAATTGTGTGCTACGTAGAAGCTTCCGGACATAGCTAAAGAAGGACTTGTACTTGACTTTCATATTGGTAGTTCCCCTAAATTTGAAGTTGGCCTTTCATTTCCTAATAATTTTCTTCAGGATCCTACTTATAAAATTTATCTCCCCTTTATACCAGTACAGAAGTAATGTATTATACATGACCAAGGGCTTTTTTCATAAGTTTGTTGATACTGAAGTTCCAGCCTATCAGCATACTTTTAAATGTACCCCCATGCTTGTGTTGGATGGGTACAGGTGTCTCAATGCATTTAACTAAGAGGGGGTACAACTCAAAGGAGTAAGAAGCAATGTCTGGTATTGGGTTTGCTGGGGAATTATACGAATTGTGATTAGCAATAGTATCTACAAAGAGTAATAAATTATTTTTTGGGATAGTTCCTAACACAGAGTTCTTTGGGGTTGCAAAGCAGGTTTTCAAGAAGAAGGTCAGCATGAGATGATAAAATACAACCAGGGAAGGGGGAACATGCTGGTTAGTAAATCTGAAATACATTCACAAGGTTACGATCTAACAGGTTTGTACCTCTACTGGCAGGGTGTGCAATTTGTTTAAAACTTTTAACATTTATGATGTCAAGAAATCAATGGGCATATTTATTTATTTATGTTACATATTTGCCAGTTTATAAATGAATAATTGAAGATCCTCATAAGTGTGTTAGGTTAAGTATTTAACTTTTCTAACTAGCTCATATATTCTGCATGTGCCAAGGATGCCACTGATGGAGATCTATAGCTGAATACATTGCAAACAGCAGCACCACAGAAGTATAGCACCCACTTACACTGCACTACAATGTCAATGCTGGAAAATAAATTAAAGCACCTGGTGTATGAATAAATCTCACAGTCTTTCAACCTTCCCCGCATCAAAAGCAATCCAAAGTCAGAAAGTAGATAATGGATATAAAATACCACATGGAAACACATACACTGGAAATTATACTGAAACAAACAGCAAGTGGACACGGAGTGACAATCTAATATAAGGAACTCTAAATGTTCTATTTTTCCCCCAAAAAATGGCAATAAACTATTAAAAAATGTTCTTAAGGGACTGTAAAGGATCAAAACTGCAACACAGTTTGAGATTCCATGGGACACATTAGTGCATTTTTCTGAGAGATGGGAGTAAAAATAAGTTTATCCAGGAAGTAGGGAAACTGAAAGACTGTATGAGGCAGGACCTCTTTATTATTACCTGAAATATATGTTTCTATGATCTCACATAGTGTTCACAAGAAGACCCAATATAAAACCAGTTTCTGGTGGCATGGAGACATAAAGCCCTGACTATGGCTTAGGTGACTGAATCTTCATGGAGGGCTAAAGCCCTGACTATGACCCAGGTGACTGATGCTCAAATAGTCATTCAGGGATTATCTAGAATGGTGTAGGGAGGTTGAGTGTGCCTATCCCGGGGGGGGGGGGGCTGATCATGATCTCCCAATGCCATAATCCCTTTGAAGATGAGTGCTAATAGAAGGGAATAGTCCTGAGTGTGGATGTGGTACACTAAGTAGGGCAGGCAGTAGCCAGTGAACAGCAGTATGCATGTAGTGGCTTCCATGCTGATGAGACATGTTCCCCTGCCAGGGTTGATATAAGGTTATAGAAATGCCCTTATACCAGAAATATTCTCAAGAGCACAAGCAAATCTATTCCCTGCCTAAGTAATGACCCATCTGGATGGCTCTCACCCCTGTGGCTCTAGGAGATTCACACTAAGAAGTAAAAAACAGGCTCAAGTCCAATACAGGGAGGCTTTGCATTCAACATGTGGAAGAGCAAAAGTGTCCAGAAAAAGAAAAAAAAACACTGTGACATCTACATTTTACTGACTTCTACTTAAATTTTAAGTGGTGATAAATCCAACTTACAGCTTAAAGGACATTTCATAATAAGGATCCTGCTGAATGGTGATGCTACATCCTAGTACTCTGGAAAAAGCAGCAAACCTTTTCTCGCATGAATTTTGGCAGTTATACAAAATACTGCAAAAGTTGCATTTGCCTTAAAAAATGCAATTGTTACACTACTTCCAAGTAATTAAAGTGTTTTATGTCAGTATCAATAACTTACTTAGTACTCAAAAAAATTCAGTCAACAAGATGTTTTAAACAAACTCCAATAGCAAACAGCCGTTACAATCAGGAATGTGCTGAATGCAATGTTATAGGGACAGCCAATGCACATATGTCATTCATTAATTGTTTCAATGTAATAGCCAGTTAAGTGAACTGTCACTTAACAAACAAAAGTCTTTTTTTTTTAAATATGCTGTCAACCAAAGTGGAGCATTGATCCACATGGCCCCATTTCAGGCTCAGACAATAGCAGTGTCATTAAGTGACTTGGCAGGGTCACAATATAAACAAACACAGCCTGGGAGAATCAAACCCAGGATTGCTATAAGGTATAGGTATAGTATCCACAGTCTTAAACCTATGCACCTAACAGGCACATGAAAAAAAAGGACATAAAGAACAAATAAACAAACAGGAGGCAGAATGAAGAAAGACAGAATAACAGACAGAAAATAATGATTCATTTTGTTCCAGAAAAAAACAAATAAAATAATAATTTGTTGTATTCCTGAAAGGCAATACATTTTATTATGTATTCCTTGCATGAGTTTTTGTGTGTAAGTTAGGGTGGGGGAGTGAGCACATAATCAGATCACCTACTTCACTGACCCTGATGGGCATGTAGATGACAACGACCAAGGAGCCACAGTCATAGTACACCATGGGAAACAGGCTATGGAAATGCAATAAGTGAAAACACACACACACACCGATTGACTGGTCTACAAGGCAGGCTCTCTCTGGATTACCAAAAGAAACAAAAGTAACTTATGTCTTCAAACATTTCAACTTACCTAATATTTCTAGTCAGTATCCCTTAAACATGGCTTTGTACCTCTTTATTCTAAACACACTTATTCTGCAAGCTATAATTTTCTGCCTATAATAACTGCATGATGCAAACTTCATTGCAAAAACATGTCTTGACCCGAACTATTTGTATAGTGGGATCTACTGAATATCCTGTTGTTTCTAAAAAAATATATGCTAAACAATAAGCTTTAGAAGCAGGCTATATAGGCATAATTATTTATACAAGAGACTGCAGACCTGGTCCTTCACAGCTAATTATACCATTGCAAATGTCTCTGTACCTTTAGGAAATAATGCATTTTTTTTCAAAAAAAGGAAATAATGCATTTGATGCAGCAGTCTATGGGTGCTAGAATGCTTTTCCCCTTTCCTTCCATCTCTCCCTCTCTTAACTTCCATTTGTGTTGCACTGAAAAAGGAATATGATTAGTCCTGTCTTTAAAGTGTTAACTTCAGGAAAAGTAGCTTCAAAAAAGTGTATATATATATATATATATATATATATATATATATATATATATTTTTTTTTTTTTTTTTTTTTGACGGAATAAAATACCCCATGTTTCTGTTAATAAAAATGGTCTGGTTTGTTTTAGTTTCTGCTTTGTATTTTATTCCACTCCTGATATGCTGTTACCTAATAGGAGAAAGCATACATAAATGTAGATTATGGTACAAATTAAATTGTCTATGTGTAGCACAACAAGCCATTAGATATGGCATCAATTTCCCTTCTGTATTTGTGTCTCATTTCTACCTCCATCAATTTCATAAGCAACTTTCATAATGTATGCTATCTGATTTGGATAATAAAGCTCTCCTAAAGCATACCTACTGTGAATGTTTTCTACATATTTTCTCAGTTATTGTCATATCGTAAAACTGCTTGTCTTCTACATCTGCTATGAACTCTTTTAGAAATTAATGGCAGAAAATTCAGTCCTGCACTATCTGAATATTGTATTAAATGCTTATATATCAACTTTACAGATGTTTTTAGATCTGTTTCTAGTTAGCTTCCATTTTACATCTGGTATATCATTTTCAAAAATGAATCCCAGGGATATATCTTGAATCAAAAAGCCTGTACATTAAACCTGACTTACTGAATATTTAAATGTATAATCTGCTATAGGCAATCCTCTTCCCCTCCCATAGTAACTCAGACAAATTGCTTTAACCTATAATATATGCTTTTAGACCTTGGTTTACTTATGAGCAGAATTAAAACAGTGGCCTTTGACCACCAATTACCTGCCCTGCAAACCAAGTACGCCTTCTAGCACTATCCTATTAGGCATTAATTTACTGACCGCATAATCTAATAGTTTTAGCCTTTGAAAAATGTGCCATTTCCTGACTGTTAGTCTGGTTTAAAATCACAGCTCTCCAAGCCACATCAAGGTTTGACCTTTATTCACATTTTATGTTGGCCTTGACAGTACTAGTGTTTGCAGTGCTCACTGCTGTTTTTTTTTTTTTTTTGTTAATGTTATCGTACCATATAAAATGTTAAACAGTGCCAAGGTTCAGTAAGTTTCGTATGCCAAGAGCAAAAGCTGCAGCTGAGTTTCAGAGTCAGTGAAAAACACCAGCTGGATATTAATCCAAATTATAAGAACTTACACACAATGTATAATAGGAGGATCCATACGTGTATACAATAAAACTGGGTCTGTAATACACCTCCACACATTAACCTCCAATGTGGTATTTATTCACTTTTATTTTCTTCAATATCACAGGGTAAATAAACCCTATCCCTCCAACACTGGCATAAGGAATATAACAACTCCAAGATAGGTTGTCTGTCTATCATATGCCAGAAGCGCACACACACACACACACACACACACACACACACACACACACACACACACACACACACACACACATTGATGCTGCATACAAAACAATGGGAAATTGACCTACTTCCTTATCTTTGATATGGAAGAGTGAGAGACCTCTAGCAAAAACCTGTGCAGACAGATAGACAAACAAACAATCAGCGGACATGCAATCTCTTCACAGAAGTATCCTAGCCCAAAAATTAACTGGAGAATGAACATTGTGAGGTAGCAATGCTAACCAGTGCATATCCGAGTCATCCAAATATCCACACTCAAAATTCACTATAATGATATAATATGATTCCCTACTCACATAAAACAAAGTTCATTCCTGCCCATTTTAAGGATTAACTTAGATCTGTGGATGAGAAACAGATAATTTTCCCTAGGACTGCGTCCTGTACTACCAATGGACAGATGCAGTTCCTAAATGCTTTATCCCATGCAAGGGTCCCCTCAAATTACCTATGATATGAACCCAGTTATTCTCATTAGGGGTAATACAGTATATACTTATCAACCATCAGATGGATACAGTCAACCTATAACCAAATGGGATAGGGTATTTTGTGCACAAAAAGGAAAACTGGCTAGGTTTAAAATGGCCTACAAGGGCAGCCAGCTTAGTACTTACCTATGAACCTATCCCTGGAATTCAATAAACTCTGTGCAGGAATAGTGCTATTCCTGCATGAAGTGAACCATGTCCATGTCCATACAGCCCTAACAGCAGTGCGCCTTGCATATTCATGAAGGTGTGCTACTGATAAGGGCTGTATGGACATGAACAGTGAATGAGTGCAGGGGCATGTTCTAGCACTGCTTGCACAGTTAACACGCCCCCTGCACTCAGAAAGTGTTGTACAGCACTTTCTAAAACTAATGCAGCTTAATATAAGAGAATTTGTCTAATATTATCCCAGTATTTCAGTGTACATGGACGCTGAAATTAAATAAATGTGCATTTCAGCGTCTGCGGACACTGAAATATATAGGTGAGCAGGAAAGCAATGCATGAGCTGTGTGACAGGTTCTGTGACACACCCCCTGCATTGTAAATGTGCCGTACAACACCTCACAACCTGCTAAAGCAGAAAATGTGGACAAAGGCACAAGTAATGGGGGGGGCAAAGCTCTAAATATAGGGGCACTTCTTAAATATTGCTCTCACAAACTTAGAAAGTTGATAGAAAACAGGTTATGCATTAGCATGAATTTCCGAAGGATAGAAGTCTGAAAGTCAAATGTATGCCATTATTTCCTGACTGCAGTCCATGTGAACAAGGGCACAAATAATGGTGGAACAAATCCCTAAGAATAGGGACACTTCTTAAATATTGCTCTTACAAACTTAGAAAGTTGATAGAAAACAGGTTATGGATTATCATGACTTTCTGAGGAATAGAAGTCTGAAAGTTAAATGTATGCCATTATTTCCTGACTACAGTCCTCAATGACTTGTCAGAAAACCACAATACTACTATATAACATAATATAATAATAATATAATATTTTTCCATGCTAAGGAATGTTTAAGAGTAGCTGACCAGATGTATGTGTTATGGCCCTCCACTTAGCATTGCTGAAATTCCTAAACTGAGATAATGTGGTGCTTAGAGTCCTGGCTTTACATGCAGGCATTCACAGTTAGAATACCAAAACAAGCAAATTATTGTATATGGAAAAGCAGTGTTAAAATAATTTCTACAACTTAAATTATGTAGTAACTGTTTTTTGCCAACCAGGGTAGTGTAGCTGGTTTAAAATGGAAGTGTGAGTGTATATAACATATCAAATCACCCATGTATACACAAGTGTCCCATACAGTATAGTCAAACCCCTTGCTAATGTAATGAAAGCACATAGAGGGATGTCATGTAAAGTATATCATATACACCTATTAAATTAAGTCATTATTCTAAAATGAAACGTGAGTATTGGTCAGCAATGCTCAGCTATGCTTACCAGGTTTAAGCATCGCTTAGACGTAAATGCTAAGCAGCAGGTAGCTCAGCTAAGCAGATTTGCACATTGTTAAGCAGTGCTCAGCAATTACCCCTTTAAGCACTATTCAACTCTGCTTAGCACTGCTTAGTGGAGCTTAACATGTTCAGAATGGTCCAATGATGGCAAAGGGTGGGATATCACCTTATTTAAATGGTGCAGGTGAGAATACAGCCAGAATCTGTTATAGTTCATCTGTGCAGGCACTATGGCTGGTGTAGGTGAAGGAGCGGGCTTTCAGGTGCAGTGCTGCAGCATTTAGGAGTCCAGGGTCATGGCTGGACTCCTTGTAGAAAACCATGATGAGAGACTGCTGCAGGGTCAGTCCCAGGGCTCACACTACAAAGCAGAGGCCTGGGACCTTCTCACATGTGATCTCACCAGTGCTACTGGCATCCCCCAGACTGGTGAGCAGTTATGGCACCATTATGCTGACCTAAAGCAGTTGAAGGGGATGCTCTTGGCCCAGTGGATCCAAGATGCATGGGCACGGAATGCTCCAGTAGTAAGTAAGTAGCAAATACTATCCTGAGAATGTGATAGACAGGTATGCATAATGTTAGTTTTTCTCCCCAACAGTGCATCAGAGAGGGCTGTGAATGTAGAAGCTCATGCTGACAGACTGCTGAGGCTGTGCCAACAGGCTGATGAGTACAAATCTATTGTGCAGTATATTGTTCAAATAGCTAAGAAGAAGTACATTGCTTACTGCTAGTAGGTATACTGTTACTGTGTGAACTGAATAAATAAAAAAGTTTGACTGACTAATATTGATGTATAATAAAGATTCCTACTAAAAACTGTTGTGTTTATTCTGGTATGTTGTTGTAGACATATAGAATGTATACAGGTTCTTCACAGCAAATATGGCTGTGACAGCATACATCAACTGGCGTTCTTCTGTGAACAAGCTGTACATGGTAAAGCTGTAAAACAAGATATAACTGAAATGTGAAATATATAATTCACTAAGCTGTGAACCCTAAATAGTAATGTGTAAAGTTTCAAAGTGTGTTCCATCTAGCATTGCCTTGTGTTAACCTTTGCTTTCCAGACTGTAGTAATCCAAAGAACTAATGCAAATTACAATAACCATCTGTCATGCTTGCATCACAGGATTATAAGTTCAGACTGTCTAACCAAGAGTCTATTAGGCAGAAACCAGTGAAACAAAAAGAGCAGTTCCCCAGTAGATCAGTGCGATGAGAAATAGCTTTGTTGTTGATTCTGCACACCCAGGCACGGTTCAAATCCATGGAGTGGTACTAAGATGTGTGCATATCTACACACAAGGAATCAGAAATAAATGTAAAAACAGTCAGGTAGTGTTAACAGATATATTCTCCACAGGTTACAAAGGTATGGAAATGTTGGCAGTAGCTGTATGAAGGGTACACTAATAAACTGAGTAGAATTGTTCAACTATCCCACCACATGCCTGCAAATGACAGCAGGATAGGTACATACAATATAAACTCATCCCGATACATGTCTCTCAAGTGTCACGCTGTCATGGCTAGTGGTCACTGCTGTCAATAACCCTGGACACAGAAAGGAAACCAGTTGAAGTATGCCAGTAGCACACTCACATAACAGCAGTTCAGGGTCCACCTCCTGTGCCAGATATGTAACCCTAACTTGTATGTGTCCCCTCTAGACATGTGCCCAGAGTAGTCACAATTTGCCCCATACCATTCCAGGCTGACAGTTTAATAGGTATGTTTGTGCTACAGAAGCTATGTGCAATAGGCAGATGTAAAGTGAGGGCAGACCCATAGAGTATTGAACAGTACTGTTGTGGAAAATATAAGCATAAACAGTTGGTAATGGACTTTTTGCCCCCCCCACCCCTTATCTGGATCAATACAAAAAGTCATATACTATGGATATGTTTTACTCCAAACCTAATGTTAGGACTTGTGTTCTATTATTGTTCATATATTTGATTGGTTGCATGTTAACATACCTTGTTCATATACCATTGTTGATGGCCTGTTGCTGTCAATGTTACTGGCATGCTGTTACGATGCATACTGTTATTCCATTTATGCATGTATTTGTTTTGCTATGCAACTGTTTCAAATCTGTTTTATGGGGTTAATTGGAACACCCATCCATGCTGTTATATCTAATCTTGAAATGTGTTGTTCATGACTAAACAACATATTCTTTAAAACCTCAACATCATAGAATGTTTGGGAAGGCAGATTCCGGCGGATCTTCCTGTCCTGCCTCATCTGACTGTGGCACCAGGCCCTAGCACATATGGGACCCAACCCGGGATTTCCTCATCCACTGGTCCTGCACCACCTTTGGGTGGAACCACCTCAGGGATAGGGCCCCCCCACCCGAGAACAGGCACAGACAGGAGCCTGTCACCTACAGTCAGTTCCGGGGTTTGGTGTGCAGCACCATCCAAGCAGAGTTCAGTGGGGAGCTGCACCAGATTGAGGGCTGCCTGGCACACCTCAAGAGACAGGCCACCCCTTCTGTCCAGGCCCCAGCACAGCCACCTTTGGGGCCATGAAGGAGCAGTGGTGACTGTCCATAGGTGGGGACCTTAGTCCCACTGTATCCATTTGGGGGCTCATGGGCTTCCGATTCCCAACCACCCTCCCTGTCAAAGGTGTTTACCCCCTCATGCATCATATACCACCCCTGTCTGCTGTCTTATCTATCTTTTCTGTCTGCAAATGCAACCTACCCCACCCAACCTACCTCCCCAAACATACCTACAGCCCTTCCCCAACATCCCACTCTCACCTAAAAAAAAAAAGTCATCTGTCCCGCAAAAAAAACATTGCCCCATACATAGCTCTACATTTTGCTCCCATGTACAGTAAAACTAATCAATCAACCACAGATTACTCTGAAAATGTCTGTCACCAGCACCCCTCCCTGTGGGGTGTGAGGCTATAAATTCCAAATTCTACACATGTAATTCACAGCTTTTGTTGCCAAAGAAATGTAGAGCTATGGTCCTTTCCTAGACCCATCCTGCACATCCCTAGCTGCTGTTCATAATGTTTTACCCTCTGCTTGCTCCCATTTCACCACTTTCCTATCACCCTTTTTTCTTTTCTTTAAAGAACATTAGCGTGTGTGTAAGCGGGAGTAAGCGGTGCTAAGTGAAGCTAAGAGGATTCAACTGTCTCTTAGCAATGCTTAGCACCATGCAAAACTGGGCAAAACCGCTTACAACTGCTTAAAAGTGCCTTAATCACTCTATCTCCATCAGCCCTTGTTCTGCCTGGCAACAAAATAATCAGCCTGCCCAAGTCTCAAATACAGGATGCTATGCAGTACAATCACAAAAACATACCACTGCACCATTCAAGCTGTGATAATCTGTAATGCTTTTACAAACATATCATTCATTATGGTTATTTAACATTAATGAAAAAAAGTAATCATTCCCTAGTCTGGAACCCAGGACTCTGTGCACAACAATCACAGTAACATACTGCTACACCATCTGAGCTGCACTAACTTGCAATGTTTTTACAAACATATGCATAACAGTCATTCAACATAAGGGGAAGTGTATATCTGTAGTACTGTTATATACCTATATATGTGTGTATATAGATATATATAGTTTCACTTCATAAACTTGAAATTATGAAATCTCAAATTTCAGCATTTTGAGACCATGAAGCTGAAACTTCAAAATGCCGAAAGTGTATAAGAGCGAATTTGAATATGTCGAATTTGTGCTATGCATTTCCGGTACATTACATGAAGTGTCTGTTTGGGATGGTGTTCGGAATGTCAGGTAAGTAAGTGTATGTGAGAATTTTTCTGACTTGTACATGTGTGTTACTTTAGGGAGGTGTAAGTTGAGATGTGAGTGTTGGATGTGTTGGTTTTTGTGTATGTGTGATGTGTATTTGTATGTGTGTCGTGCAAGCGAGTGTAGAATGCCATGGTGTGATTTTTTTTTTTATAATGTGCAATCTCGGAGTTGGAATATATAAGTGGGGGGGTCCAGGGGGGGCTTTCCCCCCCTGCTTACATGTAGTGTAGGGTTGTGTGGTTTACGTGGTATGGGTAGCATGGTGTGTCTGTGTGTTGTGTGATGTATGGTGTATGTATGTTTGTGATTGTGTGCGTCGTGATTGTGGGTTTTGGGATTGTGAATGGTTCGGCTTTATAGTTTCAAAATATTGAAATTCGAGATTTCAGTATTTTGAGATTATGAAGTGGAACTATATATACATATATATATATATATATATATATATATATATATATATATATATATATATATATACACATATACACACACACACACACACACATATATATATATATATATACATATATAGATGTATGTATATATATATATATATATATATATATATATATATATATATGTATATATATATATATATATATATATATTCATACAGAGATATATAGACAGATAACCAAACTCTTACTGCGACAAATCTGCAAAAACCCTGACAAACTGAGTGTGTCACTGGTAGGCCAGCTACCTGGGATGTAGTAATTAGTCATATGTCACATGTGAATGCGCCTCTGATACATATGCTTGTCTTACAAATGTAAGAGATGTACATAGGATATGTGCATACTACATGACAGGTGCAGATGTGTGTTTTGAACTGTATGTCATATACTGACCTCATACCTGACAACTGTCCAGAGTTTTTCAGACTGACCACATATCTGGTTCATATTTGTAGTCAATGCCTCAGACAGTTGTGTATTGTCTGGCACATCAATGGCAACCCATTAAAGACTGAAGTCATAACAAATTAGCATACATTTCATTGTCAGATGTCATATCCTGCAAAGTACACCTGTGAATGTGTTTCAGCTACATTCATAAAGTGACATTTTTACTGGCCTTTGCCCACCACTGATGTGTGCCTTTGTGCAGATGTCCTGCTCCTACAGGAGCTAGGTGTCTTACCATGACACCCATGTCAATGCAAGCGTACTCTGTCCTGTAGGATGCTGACATTTGTGCAGTCACTGACACCTGCTTTCTAGCTGTAGAGAGCACACCAACCTTGCCAGGTCATTCATCCCATCATACATTTAGACCCTAAATGGAGGACCGCAAAGCCACAGGAGGTGGAGTGTTGAACATTAGCATACACATACACTCCTCCAGGCTGGCCAAACAGTATGTCACACAGGTGACATTCCGAGTCCAGTTAGTTCACAAAACACTTACTCAAATCATAGTTAACTACAGGCCTGTAACCATGATTATGGACACCTTCCACACCTATTGGGACCTACCGGAATCTGTCAGGATTCAATCATCTATCCTGCTCCTGGGTGACTTCAAATACCCAGCCATAGTTTGCCTGACCTATGCCACCTGAACATGAACGCACATAGATTTCCTGGCTTTGTCAATGGAAATGCAGTGGATCAGCTTGTCAATACTCCTACGGCAGGTGGGAATCTCATGTACCTGGTCCTAACCAACATGAGTAGACACTGTAGCAGTCCCACAGTGCCATCCCCCTTGGTAATATCTGACCACATAGTCATCACTGTTCAGGTCACCATCTCCCCTGCCCCCCATCCCCCCCTTTACAATGTGAAACAGAATGACTTGTACGCAAGTGACTATAAATCCCCTCAGAGCAGGTAGAGGTAGCTGTACAGCCAAAGTCCCATTTGTTGGAACTAGCAGCAGTGTCCAGGCCCACACCACAATATTATGTGGGCACCCACATAGCTGTATGGACTCAGCAGTACCTGACAGGACAACATCATCTCCATCAAGGTAGGGTAAATACCAGTGGTGGACAACAGCAATACACAAATACCATAATAGATGGAAGCAATTGCTGGACGAGCCAAGAAGGAACATGTGCTTCATTGGAAGCAATGTCATTTTGGTCTGTACAAGTAAATAAGGGCACATGTGATGTACAAGGATGTCTTTGAGTGCAAATCGGACACATCCACCAAGGCAAATCACTTAGGCATTCCACGCATGTGTCTGCAATCCCAGAGGCAACACACAAATCTGCTCTGTAGTGGTGGTCAATAACACCACATGCACATATGGCATAGATATAGGCAACTGGCCGCAGACAGGTGAAGTGTAAACAACACCCCCTTGCCCCCTAGTGGTCCACATGTGCATGTACAGCACCTACCCCCCTCCACTCATCATCAGGAAGTAGGTCCATAATGCCCTCTCAAAGGGAACACACAGAGGTCTCCAAAGGCATGATAGTATCCCTGTCTGCATACCGCATGAACACAGACATGGGGTCTCAGATCCATTCCCCACTGCAGTCAACCACAGCATGAGCACCGATGTCATCCCATTTGCACAGAGGACAGCCACTGTCATCCCTATACACAAAGGTGGAGCAATCCACCAAGCCAGCCAGTATGATGCATATCGCCCTAACTAGCCTGCTCTGCAAGGGCATGGGAGGCAATATCAAGGACATTATGAACAGGGACGTCGGCAACATTAAAATGCCATGGCTCATACACCATGGTATTGTCAAAGGCAGATCAGGCCTGTGAAACATGATTGACCCCTCCACAGTGGTCAACAAACACAGGGATGAGGGGAAGATGGTGAATAATGCCTACCTTCACCTAGCCCAATCCTCTTACACCAATCCCCAGGTGGACAGGATACAAAAGCCGACACAGCTAGGCACCAACCTGTAGGTTACCAGATGGGTAGCTAACTGGCCAAATGACAGTAGCTACTCAGTCAAAGTAGTAGAACCCTCCCCTCTAATAGTATATTCATCCACAATGGTGTATCCCAAGGATCGGTCTGAGGGCCACTACTGTTTGAGATATATGTATCTGAGGTACAGGACAATAGCAGTGGTCTGTGGCTGACCAGGTGTATGGATGCTTGCAAGCTGCTCACTGTCTTACATCCCCCTACTGATGTGCCCATTCCCCAAGAGGCACTCACCCAATTACTGACTGGTACAAGAAGCATTACCGCAAATGGTATGCCAGAAGAGCCATCACTCCCCCTGCTGTGGCAGATGTCATCCACACAAAGTATGACAATAATAATGTACTGGGCATGCAACCAGGTGGGAGGCAACTTGTGCATAGAGGTTGGGAGCAACCTGACAGTTCCCCACTGTGGGCATCATTGTACAGAAGGCCGTCTACATGATCCAACTCAGAAATATGGGTATGTTAATAGAAGGCTATAGGTAGTTCTAAAGTGAGGGCAGACCTCTACAGTATTGAGCAGTACTGTTGGAAAATAGAGGCCTATGCAGTTGTTAATGGACTTTTCTTCTCTCTCTCCCCACCCTTCATCTGCATCACTAATTATTATTCATATACTACGCGTATGTTTTTACCAAACCTAATGCTGGGACATGTGCTACATTATTGTTCATATAATTAATTGATTGCATGTTAACATACCTTGTTCAAATACCATTGTTGGCGGCCTGTTGCCGTCACTGTTACTGGCATGCTTTTACAATGCTTACTGTTGTTCCAGTTATGCATGTGTTCTGTTTGCTATGCACCATTTCAAATCTGTTGTTTTGGGTTAATTGAACACCCATGCATGCCTTTAAATCTAACACTGAAATGTTTGTTCATAACTAACCAATATATTTTGGAAAACCTCAACACCACAGCACATATTTGGAAAGGCCAGTTCCAGTGGATCCACCTATCCCATCTCATTTGGCCATGGGACCAGGCCCCAGAACATCTGGGACACACCCTGGAACTTCATCTCCTGCAGGCCCTGCACCACCTTGGTGCGGGTGCAGAGATGAGCCCATCATCTGCCGTCAGTTCTGGGGTATAGTGCGCTGTGTCATCCACTTGAGTTGGGTGGCCAGCTGCACCAGATGGAGGGCTGCCTGGTGCACCTTGAGTAACAGGCTGTCCCTCCAGTCCAGACTGCAGCACAGCCACCATCAGAGCTACGAAAGTGCAGTTGTGACTGCCTGCAGGTGGAGATGTCAGTCCCACCGTATCCATATGGGGGCTCATGGGCCTCTGATTCCCAAACACCCCCCCCCCGTCCAAGGTGTTTACACTTCCCCTGTCTGCTGTCCTGTCTGTCTTGTCTGTCTTCCTACCCAACCTACCTCCCCAGATGTACCTACAATCCTTCCCCAACATCCCACTCTCACCTTAAAAAAGAAAAAAAGGGCATCTGTCACAAACAAACATATCACCCCATACATAGCTGTCCATTTCACACACGTGTCCACTAGACACATGTAATCTGGCCCAATTGGCTTGACAACACATTTCTGTTGTCCTTACCCCTCTCTCTGGGGTTTGTGTGTCCAAATCCACCTCCAAATTCTGTACAAATGAACAGCTGTTGCTGTATAAGAAATGGACAGTTGTGGACCTTCCCTACACCCATCCTGCACATCCCTAGCTACCTTTCATATTATTTTTCCCTGTGTGTGCTCCATTTTCACCACTCTCCTATCACCCCTTTTTCTTTTCTTTTAAAGAAATTAGCGAGGGTGTAAGCTGGAGTAAGTGAGTTTGTGAGGTGCTAAGTGAAGCCAAAATGGATTAAGCATCTCTACTGCTAACCGTATCTTGGCATCACTTAGCATCATGCAAACCCAAGCAAACCCACTTAAAGCAACTTACAACTGCTTTAATCACTCTGTCTCCTTCAGCCACTGTTCTGCCTAGCAACAAAATAATCATCCTTGCAAGTCTCAAACACAGGATGCTGTACACTTTAGTCAGAGCAATGTACCACTGCACCATTTAAGCTGTAGGGATTTCTGATGCTTTTTCAAACATATGCAGTAGAGTCATTCAACAGTAGGGAAAAAGCTCTGTGGAATCACTCAGGATTTGTATATATACATATACAGACATATATGTATTGACATACATATAGGTTCATAGGTTCATAGATTGGTACTAGGCTAACTGCCCCTGTGAGCCATTTTAAGCCTAGTCATTTACCCAATGTGAGAATCAAACCATGCACCTTGTGTTTGTAAGGTCAACACCTTAACCATTATGCCAACCCCCTCCCCCCCTGGAGTT